>NC_028351.1:29398702-29400125 GCF_000741045.1 Vigna radiata var. radiata | reverse complement strand
GATAGTGATTTCAACGAATTGATTCTTCAACTTCAAATTTTCCACTTAAAACCTCTAGCTCTACCATTTTAGTTACTAAACCAAATATTAATACCATTTTAGTTATTAGTATATATAATAATACCATTTAGTTACTCCCGAGCTCTCTGGAAGCTCTATACCTCTCGCAGGCAAAATTCCAGATGGTGGTCGCCCCCATTGTAATCATATATGTATATACATCTCGTATTAAAAATAATTAAAATTTAATTTTTAAATCACATAAGTTAATCGTCACGAATCAGCCTTGCGGCCACTTCTTTTCTTCCAAAACGGACCTGGAACTGTCCTGGTTTCAACGGAATGCATCTATGGACTGGATTTGGGAATAAACATAATAGGGCCGTTTGGATGGAATGGAAGGACTCCTGCCGCAACAAGTAACAGGCACAGGCAGCATCACCACTGACGTCACCCAATCCGTGGACATTATCGCACCAGTAATAGCGTGTGATACCAAAGTCTAGTGTTGCCATTTACTGTCAGCTGAAGCCAACAAACCATTGGAATAATCAGCAAACTGCATCACACATGGGTCCGCTAGCGATATCCAGGATAATACAAGCTGTCCCCTGGCCTCAAGAGGAGAACCGACTGCATCGCGCATTCCTACCAAAGTACTTATAAAGTACGAGATCCAACTGCACATCCGTTGTAGCACTTAAATGAATAACAAGGCGATGGTGAATTATTTTTTTTTTTGAGCACATCAACTACATCACTGCTCTGAATTTATTTTCACCAAATATCGAAATTCACCCTAACCAAAATTCATATTTGCTAATACATCAAAAATACAGGGACAAAGTGATCGCGATTTTTTTTTTGAGCACATCAACTATATCACTGCTCAAATTTTATTTTTCGATAGAAGTTATAAATCACTCTGACCCAAAACAATGTTGTAACACAAACACCTCAACGGTAGAGTATCTGCGTTTACGCTTCAAGAAGCCGGTGTCTCCGCCAGACAGCTCAGACCAGTGCCCAAAATTGATGCTTAAAACCAGCCTTTACGTTACTGACGCAGCCTTCCCCAGAGCCCCCTGTATCACAGCCTTTTATCAAAATCTGGACTAAGCCAACCAGCTACGCATCCCCCTCTCACAACCTGGACAGAGCCAAGCAGTCAGATGGAATTCAGTTTGAAGTCGGCTCCAAAACTGTTCAGTTTCCCGACTTTTACGGACCTGTCCATTGGAAGGGAGGTAGTGACCGCAAGCAACTATAACTAAACAATATGACGAATAGTACAGTAAGACAATCCTATGAATAGTAAGATGTATAGAACCACTACGTTAACCATTTAAACATTTATTACTCTAATTACTAATTCATGATTCACTCTTGTAACGTATGGTGGTGGACAGCGCGACGGCGCGGA
>NC_028351.1:29384385-29386540 GCF_000741045.1 Vigna radiata var. radiata | reverse complement strand
AATCAATTTCAAATCCTTACAAGTGAACACGATGTTTCCTCGCAAATTCGTCTTTCACCATATCTTTGAATAATAAATCATTTGAAACAAACAAAATCTTAGTCTGTGTAACAACGATAAGTCGGTGTGACAACGATAAGTTTATGAGACTCATTTGTTTATGTTGGGAGTCAAACGATAAGTTTGGGTGAATGCTATTAGTCATAATATTTTGATTATTGTACTATTGGATATTATATATGCTTTGTTCTTATTCAAATAGCTCACCCATACATGGTTATTGTTTTTGTGTGTTTACTACTGTAGTGGAAGGGGTTCGGTCAGGCCGGTCGGTGAGGTCTGGGGAGTGGGCGCAGCTCGAAGTCGGACGGTGTGGGGCAAGGTGGGGGTGAGACTACAGGGACATTGATGGGCCTTGATGGAGATGTAACGGAAGATGCGGCAAATTAGTGAAATTAATGGTCAGTTACAAATATGAAGTCTATAAATAGGGAATAGTGGGTCAAGTAAAGCGATCTTCTTCCTAATCTTAATTGGCTTAGCTAATTTATCTCCCATCTGACTTGGGCGTCGGAGTGTTCTCCTTGCAGGACATCCCGGTTGACTCACGAGGACGTTATCAGGACGAACGGGTCGGGAGATCGGAAGCTGGGCGAAGAGGTTAGTTCGGTCTCGTGCTCCAAATACCGAAACAACTACAATTATCATATGATGTGCGTGTTGTACGGAAATAGATAAGAATGCAGATGATTTTGGAACTGTTAATTGATGAAAGAAGGGATTTACGATTTTATAACGATCTTTTAGAAGTTTATGGGAATAATTTATAATTTGTAATTGATGTTTTACTTATGTAATTTGAGATATGGATAGGTATGTTTTAAATTTATAATAAATTAAGGAGTTATTAAAGATCAGGGCATGAAGTTCTCAAAGTTTGTAAACCTAGTGTATTTGAGCGACAGAGAAAAAAAAGTGAATAGCAAATCTGTGAAAAGAGGAAAACTGAAAAGACACATTGTATTCGAGTGGAGAGAAAAAAACAAATAGCAATTATTAGAAAAGAAGGAAACTAACAATGAGGTAGGAAAATATCCTAAAATTTACTACAACGGTTTTTCAAAAGATCTCTTATACTTACCAAGGGTTTCTAAAATCCCTGTTATGTTAATGTCTTACTAAAGGTTACTCTAACCTCCGCTGTCAAACCTACGCTAAAATCAAATATTTTTGTAGTGTTTTATTATGTTGTTTAGAATAGTATTGATATCATTGCACTTAAAATATGGTATAAATGAATGAGTTGTAGGACATTCTAAGGAGGAAATATCATGGAATGGATAATTTCTTTTATTGTACACAGATAAATAAAGAGATATTTTAATACTTTAATAATCATTCACACTTGTATAAAGTATAATGGATTATGTGGTGAGTAACAAAACATTCTAGTCTAAAGACTTTTCCTTAGTCTAAGACGTGAATGAGTGAAACTTGTAAGAACCCAAAAATATACATAGATATATATATATATACTTATTAATAATAAAAAGAGCAATTAGTGTTTTAAGAAAAAGGAAAATGAGCAATTTTCTTTTTAAAACAAAACAGTTTTATAATCAAAATCAGAAAAAGCAACTCACTTCCTTAAGAGCTTCCTCTCTCTAGAAAACCTTGTTCTTCATTTCTCTATGCCTTCTCTCTATCAAATCTCTTCACTGAACCGTTAAAATTTTGACCCGTAGGCACTTAAACGATCCTGACACCGAGGGCTTCAAATTGCACCGATCAAATTTTGGGTTTCTAGCGGTAAGTTGTTTTTCACTGTTCTTCGCTGTTTTGGAACCCTAGATCATGCAATCTGCTGGTTGCATGTGTCTTTTGCCTTTTTTCTTCCGCTGCCTGTCCTATCCTAGCTCTAAGAGCTGTTATTGATCATTATTTTTTGGTCTTTAGGGTGTAGTCTAAATTCCTTGTGACTCTGGGTACTATAGAGGCGGGTCGTAAGCTAAATTGTGAAAGTACAAGGTAAGGGGAGCTAACCTTGAGTCTTTTGTTTCTGTATGATCTTGAATTTAGAATATGATTATGATCTTGATTCTCTTTATGGTTTTAGAATGAAATTATGTTTCTGTTATATATTTTAAATTGGTGA
>NC_028351.1:29377849-29379255 GCF_000741045.1 Vigna radiata var. radiata | reverse complement strand
AGGAGATTGAAAATTCATTCACTTTATCTTAGCACGAGACTCTCTTTTCTGCTCAAATTTTTCTCGAGCAAAACTTGGCAATGACCACATGTAATCTTTTTTTTTTTTAGTTTATACAAATACATGTTGATTAAAAACTTTAGGTATGATGTTCATTTGTGTTGACTGATTGTTTTTGTGTTCTTCATAGGCGTGTTCTCGTTTCTCTTTTATTAACGACAACAGTTTATTTCGAGGAACCCGCCTTCAAGAAGGTTAGTGTTCATTTTTGTTTTTGTTTTCATTTTCAATAACTTGTTTGTTGTATTGTTGAACTTGTTTGTTGTTCATACTACATGTTACAGATCCAAGTTTAGGGTAAAATTGAGAGTGTATTCAAAACAAACCTAAATGACTTGAAAATTTGTTCAAAGCATCAAAGTATCATGAGAAGCCCCACAAAAAAATTTATATCAAAATTCAAAGTGAAATATTTTTACAAAGTTTGGAAAAAAACAAAAAAAAAAAAGGTGATGAAAAATAGAAGTGACGACCTGACCAGTTAAGGCCAGAAATGCATCGTCAGCAAAAGGGACGAGCAGACCGGTGCACACTAGAGGCGGACCGATCAACCTAACCCAAGGTCCAACTAAGAGCTTTTTAACTGCAACAACTTAAATATAAGTTATTGGAGTTGTAATTATCGTGGTTGCTGGCACTAGACTTGCCCTTCAATGGATCCTCGTTAAGGGATCTAGATTGTAGTCATTCTAATTACCAGACTCAATGAGCCTGGTATTGTTATTTATTGTCACTACTTCCCCATGTCAGGATTGGGTAATTCCATGCGGTTAATGCCTTCCTTGGATGTAGTAGCTGTTGGAAGTTCCACATCGACTAGAGATAAGGCCAATTTATAATATAGGTGCAGACCTCACCTTACAAGCCGGTTTTGTGGGGTTGAGTTAGGCCTAGAACCCACTTCTAACATGGTATCAGAGCTATGGTTAGAGCCTATCCTAGCGATATTTGTTGGGCATATTGTTCCACCCGTTATTGGGCCGTTATCGGACCATCCATTAATATCTAGTCTCATGCTCGAGATGTATATACCTCGGCGTGAGGGGGGTGTGTTGGAAGTCCCACATCGACTAAAGATAAGGTCAATTTATAATATATAAGTGGGGTGCAGACCTCACCTTATAAGCCGGTTTTGTGGGGTTGAGTTAGGCCTAAAACTCACTTCTAACAGTAACTATTTCTCAGGCTCCCTCTCCAAAATCGAACCTTAATTCTCCATCACCCGTTACTACTATGGTAGGCCACCATATACCATTGAAAGTTGATAGAGCAGAAATTTGAATGATGCATCTTAGGCACAAGGGTCGTGCGATCCGACGAGTTATCATGAATCATCAAAGCAACAG
>NC_028351.1:29373361-29377229 GCF_000741045.1 Vigna radiata var. radiata | reverse complement strand
TTTTTTTTTTTTTACTTTTTAGTCTCATAAAGCTGTAAAAATGAATCACTATTAATTAAAAAAAGAGTTGATTTACATCGAATATTGTCTTATGTTCAACATTAATTAACGTCAAAAGGTAATTTCTAATGTCAATTAACGTCAAATTTTTTATCTCTAATGTCAATTTAATGTCTCCCGATATGACGTTGGTATTTTTTTTTACGTTAAATGCCAAAAAAAACACAGATTTCAAACCCTTTTTTGCGATAGTGTGGGAGCAAAAGTTCAACCAAACATATCACAAAGACCTTTATGCCAATGGTCTAGATTAGTACTAGAAGACTGATACATGCTTTAGGAACAAAGGACCAATTATCGATAAACTTCAAGAAAGACTCGAAATTTAACATTATCACATCGCTACTCAATTTTGGATTTTCACGGTACTCACAAAACGTTGAATAATGTGATCCATTTAATATTTGGTTTTATGGGAAATATCATGGTTTTGCTTGCACTTGTGGAAGTAAGAAAGGAAAAAAGAAATAGGCTCAACCTTCTTGCAATCCATGGACTCATTATAAAACTTAAAAGATTAAAAATACAGAAACGTAACACCAAAACCAAACAAAATTCTTTGAAAATAATATTCAAAAAATTTATCTATAAACAGCTACCATCAGTAAATTTGGACTTGGTTTTATTATACTTAAAAGAAATAGTATGAATGAATGAGTTGTAAGGCATTCTCAGTGAAGAAATCTTATTGAATGGATAATTTCTTTATTGTATACATATATAGATTAATGGATTAAAATAAGAAGATATTTTAATATTCTAATAATTATTCAGTATAGAATAAAATGAATTATGTGAATTATGTGGTGAGTAGAAAGAAATTCTGATCTAAAGGCTTTTCCTTGGTCTAAAGGTGCAAATAAAATTAATCTTGTGTGTGATAAGATAAAATTCTTTGTTAATGATTTTGTAAAACAATAAAAGTTATCATAAATGCATGTATCTAGTAAATTCAATATTAATAGAGAATTGAGTTTAAAATATTTGTATTATACGTTTCATTTCACGATAACTACTTGAATTGTATACCTATATTTTGAAACTTGTTTTGTTTGCTATATGGATATTTCTTTTATGAATTAGCTAACTCGTTATTATGCTTGTGTCCAGCTGTTTTTTTTCTTTTTTTTTTTTGCAATAAATAACAATATTTTGTGTGAATACATGTGAAGAATTAGGAATTGGTTAACAGGAGATGGTGCAACTCTCTATTCTTTAAATCAACATTTTCATCACTTTGTTATTTTTTTTTTAATTTGTAGTTCATATACTTTTATAATTGTTATTTTTTTTTTCTTTATATAAAGTTATTTTTATTCCAGGATTACCTTTTGGAATCACCCTAATGAAGTAATCACATTCTTTATTTACGCTTAATGGATATAAATTATATGTGTAGTAAGTGATAATTTTGAACTGTTAATTAAGATGTTACATCTTATCTTACATAATTAACAAAATAAATTTATTGAGTTAATTTAATCATTTAGTGCACTGATATTTAATACATAATTTCTGAACCTATATTAACCGTAGAACGAAATATAAACAATCACATAAAATTTGAAAACGAAACAAATAGAAAGACTTAAAATTCTAGTCTATATGTAAAGATATTAAACATGCAATTATAGTCGTTAAGGGTGTTACACATCTCTTAGAACACAAGATATTGAAGGTTTAATTCTAAGACATTTCTAATACTGTGTGCTATTTATTGTAGGTTTAATTCATCTCAGACATTTATAATATAATACAGTGTGTTTCATTTTTTAGAGAAAGTGTTTCAGGGCTCTCCATTAAACTCCTCACACATTACTTTATGCTCTTTCTTTTATATATAATGGATTCATAAATAAACCAATATGAATGTTGTGTACCTGAACGGTCGGAATTAATAGATTAAAAAACCACTCACCTAAATATTTTAAAAGTCAATTTTCAAATTTATGTTATTGTCTGTGTGTATAATAATCTTTATTGATAATTTTAGGGACATTAATGCAAACTCCATTGGCTTTAATTAATGTAGATATATCAATTCACCAATAAGTGAAATAATTTTCTTTTTGGTGTGGAAATATGAAACTTGAAGGAGTGAAAATGAATAACGGCAATTTGAATAATGGGTAGCATGGCATATTTGCTTCATAAATATAGGACAGGAATTCTCTTCTCTACCTTGTTTAGTTGGTTGTGAAAATCTAAGGAAAAGTGTTTAGGATTTGTTTACTCTTACTTATTGGCCAATTGCAAGGATGCGTATTATCAGTCCCAAATTTGTGTGTCTTGTGTTCAGTATTCTTGAGGCTATATTTTATACTAAAATTTCTGGATCACTTGAGTTTGACATATGAACCTTGTCTCTCTAAGTTATAATCAACCGTATTCATCTTTCACTTCATTTCTATTAGAGGAGCTGCTTATATGTTATGTTGATTTTGGAAGTGGAGAAGGGATGATCTATAAGTTTATTGTAAGGACTTGTAAAAATATCACTTAAGTGGAAAACACGTGGCAACATAGGATAGGTTAGACCATATTAGTAAAGTAAAAACTCTTGACATTCTAAGTTTACAGCCACTTTGTTTCTGAAGAACAATTTCTCCTTTTCTTTCAAGCACTCTCTCTTTTCTTCTTTGCCTTAGCACCTCTCCATCTCAACTCAGATTCTAACTGTTGGTTTCTTAAATTGAAGCTACCTAAGCGATCGAGGCTTCAAGAGCAACGTATCTACCGATTGAAGTTCCGATTCCTCCAACTCGTAAGAAAACCCCTTTTCTCGTTGCCCTAGGGTTGTAAGCATGCGATTGAACTTGTTGCATGCAACCCATTTCGTTTTCTTTCATAATCTAGCTTCCATTTGGTTCTAAGATTCATTTTCCATCATCAATTGATGATTTATAGGTGATTCTAACATTTTGGGAGTGCAAGCAAGTGGTCTAGGGTTCCTTCTTGAGTTTGGCTGCCCACACTAGAGGTAAGGAGAGCTAGTTCTACTCTTGATTTTACTGTGTGAAGTGAATGCATGATAAACTTTGTAGTGGTATGTTGTTGGAAGCATGAATTTGATTTTAGTTAACTTGAATTGCATATATGAAAGAGCTTGATATGCAAATTTGGTGTGTGATGACCATGTGCTGTTTCGGAATGACTTATAATGCTGAAATTGAGTATGTTGGAACTGTTTTGGCATGCAAATTCTGTTGTGGTACTGTTACGAAAGAAATAAAGTGTCTTTGGGGTCAATTTTTGGTCATTTAGAGGAAGTGAGGTAGTGATTTTGAGCAAATGATATCTGTAGCGTTTTTGAACCGTTAGGGTAGTTTTATCCACTGTATTGTGACTTTTTTGAGTCACTAAATTGGGCAAAATAGGTGCAAAGTGGTAAGATTGGGTTTTGGGTCCCTAAGTTGGGAAAATGGGTGTTTTGGAGTTAGAATGAAGTGTAAATCACTTTAGAAAAGTAATGGAGATGTTTAGAATCATTGAGAAAGGTTTAATCATATCTAAAACAAAAATTAAAGGTGTTAGAAGTTGGTAAAAGTCGCTAGAAATGGTAACAGGGGGTGCTATCCAGATTTTGTAGAATTCTGCATAATTTGACCGTTCTGTCTTAGGGATCTCAATCAGAGAAGGATTGGTCCTTCTCATGACCGTTCGGTCTTAGGGGTCTCGGTCAGAGAAGGATTGGTCCTTCTCATGACCGTTCACTAGTAAAAAATTGGGTTTTTACAGCGCACATTATGCCACGGTTCACCAGAAACCGCAACATAATGGTGCGCGGTGGCAGTTCCGTAAATAAAAC
>NC_028351.1:29348886-29366456 GCF_000741045.1 Vigna radiata var. radiata | reverse complement strand
ATAGCTCTTAGATTTGCATTTGATTAGATTGTATTTTCTTAGACTCTATACTTTATTTGATGTTGAAATACATTTGAACATGTCTTTGTTATGTTGAAATTGCATTTCTGTATATGTTTTTATGCAGGTCTGTTTTTGTGGTAGTGGATATCACAAAAACAGACCTGCAATTTTAAAAAACTGCACAGGAATATGTCGCGGTTATTACCACAACCGCGGCATATACTTTCTCGTTTTTATTTTTTATTTTTAAAAAGAGACTATAGGCCGCGGTTCTTGCACTAACCGCGGCCTATAGTTGCACTTTTTGCCGCGGTTGAACCGCGGCCTATAGTTGAACTTTTTGCCGCGGTTGAACCGCGGCATATAGTGGACTATTTTTTTTTTAAAAAAAAAAAAATTCACTTAGGCAGCGGTTCTTTAGACAACCGCAGCATATTGCGGAACTTATATACCGCGGTTGTAACCGCGGCCTAAAGTCTTTGACTTACTACCGCGGTAAAATATACCGCGGTTCGTTAACCGCGACCTATAGTGAAAAATAACCGCTGTAAAATCCCCTCGCTGCACTAGTGGTTCGATCTTGTGGGTCTCGGTCAGGGAAGGATTGACCCTTCCCATGACCTTTCGGTATGGATCTCTCTCGGCCTTGTATTGTTCTCGGCCATATGTGGTTCACGGTCTTAGATGTTCTCGGCCAGGTATTGCTCTCGATCTTAGGTGCTCGCAGCCATGTAGTTGCCCTCAGTCCAGTATTGCTCTCGGCCATGTATTGTTCTCTGTATAATGTTGTCCTCGGTACAATATTGATGTCGGCCTTGTGGGTCTCGGTCAGAGAAGGATTGGTCCTTCTCATGACCGTTCGGTCTGGTGGGTCTCGGTCAGAGAAGGATTGGTCCTTCTCATGACTGTTCGGTCTATCAAAGGGGTGCTCAATCCTGAGACTCAGTCCTTTCCCTATGGTCGGCTAATGCACTAAGTGCTCGGCCCATGCTTAAAACGTTCGGTTCAAGCCTTCCAGTTAATTGCTTTTGGTGAATTAAAGGTGTGTTTGACTCTCATTGCAAAAGTAAGAATGGTTGATGTTGTATGGTGTGTATGTGAATTAATATGGCATTGGAGGTATATCATGTGATTAAAGTGGTCGGATTGGTTATGGAATTAAGATCTCTCGGTGAGATCAGTTAGTGTATTGAATGAATGTGAGAGGCTTCCATATGGGGGGTTATCCCTAACACTCCAACGGTCTTTCATTCTCACTTAAAGAGGATTGACGAGTGTGGTGGGAGTAGTGGGAGGTCCTAGGGTAGACGCTATCACTGGAGGTCTATACCGCAGTAACGGACTAACCTTGTGTGTGGTCGAGTGGAACCCCTCGGCAATGGCTTTGCAAAGCAGTAGGGGCCATCACAAGTGCACAACCCGCCCCAGCTCTACATACATTCTATGTTCGGACGTGTCTAAAAGTCTTAACATGATAGGATGCTTGCTTTAATGAGTTTTGTGCAATAAATGTTCATGTTTATGATGACTTACATGTTTATGTATGTATGGACGTTCTTGGAAATGCTAGATTGAATTGAAATGATTTGTATGTTTGTTTGAGACCTAGCTCACCCTTGCATTGTATGGTTGTATGTGTTTGTCTTCCCCCTTGCGATGATCATCCAATCCTTTGGATGTGAGCAGTAGGTGATGATGTGCCTTTGGAGCAAGCTTTGGAGACCGAGGAAGATCCCGCTCCTAGTGCTTAGGACTTCTTTTAGCTCCGAATGTAAAGGACCTTTATATTTTTGGAAGACTCTTAGCATTTATGTATTATGTTCAGTACTTTTGGAAACTTGTTAGGTCTCTTTAAAGTTTAATAGCCTTGTATTTTGGAGAACTTTAGAAACTTGTGCTTAGTCTTATTTTGTTTTAAAATTCCCTCTATATTTTGGATGACTGTATAAATATTTAAATATTGTTATCTCTATCTCTCAACTGCTTTTACATATTATAATAGCTGAATCCTATTATATTATATGTGTATATGATATTTTGGGATGTCACATTTACACTTAGTTCCTGTTGAATTGGATATGTATAGCTGGTTTCCAATTTCAATGATTTAATGTATATATATTTTATAATGTAGATTCATCTTTTTGTTCTAAACAACAATCCTCTATAGATATATGGCTTGTAGTTTGTGCAGCTGTAAAAACAGCTTGCTCTAAAGCTAAAGTTGCACCAACAAAAGTACAGGGTCTGGGAAAACAACAATCCTCTATAGATATTATTTTTACATATTTTCCCCTTCTTTCTATCTCTATTTTTATACTTTACCAAAAAACTTTTGATACTCCTGCCTTGTAAGTGAAGCACAATAGGCCCTGAACTTCATCCATGTAAGTGCATCAAGAAACGAAAGCAAACATAGAGGCTTAATGGAAAACTTGACGAGGGCATAAAGGAAGTACCTGGAATGGGCGCGACAAACACGAAATGGCACGACAGAGGATTGGCGTGGCGGTTTCAGACGGCGCGACGGAGAAAACGAAAGCTCCTGGGTTTCAGAGGGCGCGACGGCGGAGGGCACAACGGCGGAGGGCGCGACGACAAAGACGAAGATGGCGCAGTGGCGTTTTCGCGTGGAGGCAGAGGCAGAGAGAAATCTTCAGAATCGCGTGGAGAAGATGAAACTGTTCTGTTTTTTTTTAACCTTCAGAAGAGAATCTATCGCGGTTCTCCACTTAACCGCGACATATTCTCCTTTATACCGCGGTTCTACACTCAACCGCGGCCTATTCATTTAAAAAAATAATCCAAAATGGCATTTTTGAAATTTTTTTAAACTTATATGCCGCGGTTCAACGCCCAACCACGGCATATGCTCTAAAATTTTTAAAATTTACTCAAATCAGGGAATATGCCGCGGTTCTCTGACCAACCACGGCATATTCCCTAACGTTCAGAATCCCCCAACTGCCTTCCCAACTGCCTTATGGGGAATGTCAGAGGTAGCAGGGGGAATATGCCGCGGTTCTCTGAGCAACCGCGGCCTATTCCCCCTGCTACCTCCTGACATTCCCCATGAGTCAGCACCTGTAATAAATTGGCAGTGGAATATGTCGCGGTTCTCTGACCAACCGCGGCATATTCCCCTGCCAATTTATTGCAGGGGCTGACTAATGGGGAATGTCAGGAGGTTACAGGGCTATATGCCGCAGTTGGTCACAGAACCGCAGCATATTCCCCTGTTATTAAATTTTTTTTCTGACGTGGAGTCAAAGGTGATGGTTGACTGGGGTATATGCCGCGGTTATGTGGGGAACCACGGCATATAAGTTCGATTTATTTACAAAACTGCCACCGCGCAGCATTATGCTGCGGAATCTGGTGAACCGTGGCATAATGTGCGCTATATAATCCCTATTTTTTACTAGTGAAAATAATTGTTCATACGAGAAATAATGAGACATTTGACCTTAGTTATCAAGATTCTTATATAAAATATTAAAAAAAATCATCCTTTAACATTAAATCTTAAGATTCTGAATTACAAATTTTNTAAAGGAACATGTTGCGGTTTCAAGGGGAACCGTGACTTTTTTCCCTGCAAGTTTATTTTAGGACTGATTTAACAGAAATGTTAGAATTTAGCAGGAAGAATAGGTCACGATTCTGAGAAGAACTACAACCTATTCTATCGATATATTTTTAAAAATGTCACCGTACAATATTATGTTTCGGTTTCTAGTGAACCGATACATAGTATGCACAGTAATAGATTTTTTTTTACTAGTGTTACTTTAATTTAAATAAGATAAGTTAGATAAATAGTTTGATGTACATGTTTTATACTATTTTTCTCATACATTACATTTTTCTTAGAAAATATTTTTTTTGAAACATATTAGTATTTTTAAACAATTACAAAATTACAAAAAGTATACGAATTATGTATATAATAGATATTATTGTTGTCTTATATATCTTTTCTAACTCTTTTAATGGGTTAGAAAATTATATGTGCAATCGCATCAAATTTAGAATTCGAAACAACTGCATAAACTTTGAAATTGTAAGCCTTCAAAAAAGATATATAAAGTCAACTTAAACTTATGTTTTTCCACGTTTTTGGTAAAATGCGATGATTCTTTAAAGAAAAATTGCTTAGAATGATGGAGAGAATTCTTCAACTAAATTCAATGATTGTTAGCTTGTTATCTATAGNTTTTACATTTATAAATAACCTATTAAACTAATTTGTTTGGACGAGAATATGAAAAAACAGGAATTGCTCTNTGTTAAATAGTCTATATTGTATAGTTTGACGTTAACCAATTCTAATACACCATATAACTGTCTGAATAAGCACTAACTAGACAATTATATAATACGATTTTAAACTTATAAAAAATCAAATTATTTTTCTATCTTATTTTTTTTAAAGGATGCATACATACGTTCAAACATAACCTAAAGAAATATCCATAACTCTGTTAAGTTTGATGTTCCTTGTTAAGAAGAAAGATATAGAAAAACATTATAAGGAAATTAATAAATAATAATAATTAATTTTAAAGATAAAAGTTATTTAATTTTTAAATTAAAATTATTAGTATTTAAAATAGTTTTTGTTATAAAAAAATTATAATTAATTTATAAATTAAAGTCTAAATTTTCTAATATTAATTACCGAAATTTGAGTTATTAAATAATTAATTTTTAAATTAATCTTTAATTTTAAAATAAGAAAAATGATTGAATATTTTTTAAAAGTTAGAAAAAGAATCCAGCAGATAAAATGTATGAAGTATTGGCATAATATAACATATAAAGAAAAACAATTTTAAATTGAAAGTCACCGAAGGGTAGTTAAGGAAATAAAAATATATAACGTAAAGTATGGGTCCTCATTGCAGGAGACTATGAGCCATATAAATCCTATCATTTGGTTTTGTAATGAATAGTTCACAACCTCTGTTTTACTGTTATTATTTTATATCAGCAACTACATAATGCTTAATTATTATCTGAAACTGTTTTATGTACTTCTCCTCCTCTTGCTGCCTGTTGCAGAATCCATTCTCGGATTCAACAATACCGCAGAAATAAAGTGCATTGAGAGGGAGAGACTGGCACTCCTCAACTTCAAACATGGCCTCATAGATGCTTATGACATGCTGTCTACATGGAGAGATGATGACAAGAGCCGAGATTGTTGCAAATGGAAAGGCATTCAATGCGACCATCAAACAGGTCACGTAACCATCCTTCGTCTCTGTGGTTCGGATACACAATATTTGAGTGGTGCAGTCAATATCACTTCACTGTTTCCCTTGCAAAATATTCAACATTTGGATCTCAGCAACAATTTTTTTATAGGGAGCCACATCCCAGAACTTATGGATTCACTTACCAACTTAAGATATCTCAATCTCTCCCGTTCCATTGTTGGTGGTAATATTCCTACCCAACTTGGAAGCCTTACACATTTATTGTCTCTGGATTTAAGTCACAATTATTTTCTCCGTGGAGATATCCCTTATATACTTGGAAGCCTTACAAGTTTAAGGTATCTCGATCTCAGTGATAATAATCTTGATGGGAAAATCCCTTCTCAACTTGGAAATTTGTCACAATTGAGACACCTTGGTCTCAGTGGTAATTCACTTTCTGGAGAACTCCCTTTCCAGGTTGGGAATCTTCCTTACTTGCAAACTCTTAGACTTACTGGTGATTTTGATGTGAAACCTAATGATGCAGACTGGCTGTCTAGTCTCTCTTCCCTAACACATCTTGCCATCGATGGTTTACACAACCCTGACTGGTTGCATATGATTCATTATCCAAAGCTAGAAGAGTTGAGACTCGCTAATTGTTCTCTTTCAGATACCCATATTCGTTCTCTATTTTATTCACCTTCTAACTTTTCCAATTCTCTTATCATCCTTGACCTTTCTTCTAATATGCTCACGTCCTCGACATTTCAATTATTATCTAACTTTAGCCTTAATCTTCAAGAGCTTTATCTTTCTCATAATAACATTGTTTTGTCATCTCCAGTCCACTCAACCTTTCCTTCTCTTGTGATCCTTGATTTTTCCTATAATAAGATGACATCATTGTTGTTTCAAGGTATCTTCAATTTCAGTTCAAAACTTCAAAATCTTTATTTGCAAAATTGTAGTATTGGGGATGATAGTTTTCTCATGTCAGCTATTTCAATTACGAATTCTTCGTCTTCTCTTGTTTCGCTTGATCTCTCCTCAAATCTGTTGAAATCATCATCCATATTTTACTGGCTCTTCAACTCCACTACCAATCTTCGTATACTTGAACTTTTTGATAACATATTGGAAGTTCCGATTCCATATGGATTTGGGAAAGTAATGAACTCTCTTGAATTTCTTGACTTCTCTCAGAACAAACTGCAAGGCGAGATTCCATCTTCCTTTGGGAACATGTGCACGTTGCAGAGGTTATACCTCTCAAATAACGAGTTGAGTGGAGAAATTTCTAGCTTATTTCAAAATTCTTCAAGGTGCAACAAACACGTGTTTCAGAGTTTGGATTTATCTTATAACAAGATTATTGGCACGCTACCTGCAAGCCTTGGATTGCTATCAGAGTTGGAGATTCTTAAGGTAGATGGAAATCATCTGGAGGGTGACATCACCGAATCCCATCTTTCCAATCTTTCCAAATTATGGTACTTATCTTTGTCACATAACTCTCTGTCTTTGAAAATAGTTCCTAATTGGGTTCCTCCATTTCAAATAATAAACTTGAAACTAAAATCTTGCAAGATGGGCTCCATTTTTCCTAGTTGGCTCCAGACTCAACGCTCCTTAGTTTTTCTGGATATTTCTGATAATGGGCTTAAGGGTTCAGTACCAAAATTGTTTTGGAACAACTTGCAAAATGTTCAATATTTGAATATGTCTCAGAATAATCTCACTGGTGCAATTCCTGATATATCTTTGAAGCTCCTCAACATACCGTCTATAATTCTGAATTCAAATATGTTTGAAGGCCAAATTCCGTCGTTTTTACTTCAAGCATCAGAATTGAGGCTTTCTAACAATAATTTTTCAGATCAATTTTCATTCATATGCGGCCAAAGCACCTCTGCAATGACCATTCTAGATTTATCAAATAATCAATTGAAGGGACAACTCCCAGACTGTTGGAAATCCATACATCGGTTATTGTGTCTCGATTTAAGCAACAATAAATTGTCAGGGAAAATTCCTGTCTCCATGGGCAGCCTTCTTGAATTGGAAGTCTTGATTTTGCGAAACAATAACCTGAAGGGTGAATTAGCTTCCACTTTGAAGAATTGCAGCAACTTAATTATGTTGGATGTGGCTGAAAATATGTTATCCGGTCCCATACCATCATGGATCGGTGAAAGTATGCAGCAGTTGATAATCTTAAACATGCGAGATAATCACTTTTCTAGAAGTCTTCCTATTCAACTCTGTTATTTGAAGCATATTCAATTCTTGGATCTCTCAAAAAATATGTTATCAAAGGGAATTCCATCTTGCTTAAACAATTTGACTGCGTTGTCGGAAAAGAGCGTCAACACAGATGAGATTACAAATCGTAGTATACATTGGAAAAATTCCAATTACATGTTTACTTTTGACAGTTCTCTTTTTGGATTTTATACCCTTAAAATAAGCTTTATGTGGAAAGGTGTGGAACAATGGTTCAAGAATCCGGAGTTACAACTTAAGAGCATTGATCTTTCAAGTAATAAGTTCACAGGTGATGTACCAAAAGAGGTTGGATATTTACTTGGGTTAGTTTCTTTGAATTTATCACGAAATAATCTGAGTGGAGAAATTCCTTTGGAGATAGGAAATTTAAGTTTACTAGAGTACCTTGACTTATCAAGAAATCATATCAGTGGGGGAATTCCTTTCTCACTTTCTCAAATTGATTTTCTTGGCATGTTAGATTTGTCACACAACTCTCTCTCTGGAAGAATACCATCAGGAAGACACTTTGGAACTTTTGATGTCTCTAGTTTTGAAGGGAATGTTGGTCTTTGTGGTGAACAACTTAACAGAACTTGTCCTGAAGATGGAAATCAGACAACAATAAAGCCTCGAGAACATGGAACAGTCAATGATGATGAAGATAATGGTTTCTATCAAGCACTGTATATGAGCATGGGGATTGGATATTTCACTGGATTTTGGGGCTTATTAGGGCCAATGCTACTTTGTCATTCTTGGAAAAATACATATCTGAGGTTCCTAAACAGATCGTATATATCAATAATATGCATGCCAAGTGTTGTTGGTGGTCTGATTGCAAGAAAAAGGTATGTTATATATATATATATATATATATATCAAATGTATTCCAATTGTTAGGAGTAGTTTGTTTTATTTGATTCCAACTTAACAAATTCAGTATTCACTCTTTACTATAACATTTGTGACTTCAACTAGTGTGCAACTTAGAGAGAGGAAGAAAAGAAAAAAAAATAGTTTTCATGATTGAACTGTGTTTAATTTTGTTTAATAATTCAATGATAAAATAGTCATTTGCATCACACCACGTAACATATTTTATTAGATTACTTTTTTACTTTAAAAGAAGAATAACCATATTTTTAACTAAGATTTTTTAAGATGGCTAAATTTTATTTGGTTGCTAAAAAAGTATTATTAAATATCAATTTATTATCATATTGAGTGATTTAGTAAAAATAATATAATTTTTTTGGAAAAAAATGTTTCATTTTAATTCATAAAAAATAAATTCTCATATTTGGATGAGAATATTTTATTGTAGAATATATTAATAAAAATACATGTGTTATATATGTGTTTTTTTTATTATGAATAATTAATTTGATTTTAAAAAATATTTAAATTTAAATAAGCAATCATTTTAAAAGATAAAATTATAAAATAATTATTTAAATTTAAAAATAATTAAATTTAAATTTATAGCAATTTAAAGAGCAAATATAATATGATAATTATTTCATTTTAGTACAACAGTTAATGAAAAGTGAAATTGAACAAAAGTTGTGAACATTTATACTTAATTACATTCATTTACAATTTGACAGACATAAATACAATTCCGTCTTTATTTATGTTGTAATAAACTACATTAATGGTTGTACAAAAATTGCAGGTTATTGCAGTTGTGATACGCTCTGATCTCGGATGAAGGAAATCATTGGTATCCATACAAGTGCAAGATATGTACTTAGTAATAGTTTGAATGTTTTGCAGTAAGTAATTTATTTCAAAATCTTGTTTTCAGAGTATGATTTGGATGCGCTGTTTAGCATAATAGATTTGTAATGTTTGTTTCGTTAATTCAACAACGCTTTTGCCTGTTCCCACATCTAACAACTCTAAACCATTTTTTTCTAGTTAATGGCCTTATATGTCCGTTTTGCTATTTGTTTAAAAGTTGTTTCTGCCATTTAAACGGGATTGTTATAGTATTTCTTCTAGTAGTTTTATATAAAGACAAATTAGGTTTACCTTTCCATGATAAGGCAAAAATGGCATGATTGTATGTAGACTATTTTTATATATTGTCATATTTTTTGCTTTGTAATTGTTAAAAATAATAAAAAGACTCCTTAGGACCATATTTTCTGAGTTTAAAATAGAATTTAAATTAAGTGAAAAATGAAAGTGTTATTTTTTGGAAAAAATATAAATAAATTTATTTTAAAATATTTCTTTAGAAAATCAAATCATCTTCATCCTCCTTAGCTTTTTTGGACTAAAACGTCAATCATTTTATGTTTTAACTCTACAAAAGACAGTTTAAATCAAAATCAACTTGTTAGAATTTTGATCTCGCTTACTTCTTTGTTCTTTAACAATCGAATCTACCTTTTTTTCTCCTGTTCACATTTGTCTTTGAACCCCACTTGCTTGACTATTTGATGAATTTAGGTATTGTCCTCTTTTTGTTGTGATTGTCAGAAGAATTAGAAATACTCCTATTTGAGATGTTGTTTACTTGAATTTAAAAAATATAATTTAAATTAAGCGAAAGTATTTTAAAATAACTTCTTTTTTTTTATATACTGAGCTCTTTGATAAGAGGATGTTGTTATAAATTCACAAGATACTACTTTGAATCCTAAGAGAATTATGCAAGAATTATAGAGTCATTAAAGTTACCATAATAAGTTGATATCGATTCTTCAATAAATAATAATTGAGAACAAAATCTAAACCAATATTGATACTTTATATAAGAACTTCCAATAATGAACTAAATAAAGTATAAAGTATCTATCTACTATACAAATTGAAAGAATATGTTGGAACACGAGGCAGCTTTTGAAAGAACACTTCGGACACGCACTAGTATTTATCTTTTTAATTGGTCTTATATGTTTTAATTTTGAAGAAAAAAAAGTTTATAAAAATGTGGTAACTTTGAAAATTTCGTGAGTGGATTTATAAGTCCGGTTGCATTGGAACTGAAACCATATACTTATTTCGACTTTGGTTATTAAAGAATTGAAACGGAAAGGTATGAAAATTTTCAAAAAAATTCAAAAGTCCTACTACTTGTTTAATTATTTTGTATCAGGGAGAAGATTTGGCTTTGATTATCAAATAATCGAAGTCATATATAATTTTTTGTTTTTGTTTTCCAGCAATTGAGACGAAAATTTTCAAAGATATTTGACCTTATTTTTCTAAAAATCGATACCAATATTCTATTTTACCTTAGTTTTTGTAAGAATCGAAGTCATACATTCTTTTTAATATTAATCAAAGAAATAATTAATTCTTATTAAATTATAAAGGTTATCAACTATGTTTGTTACTTGAGTTACCACAATGATTCATACATGTGTAGAAAGTCTAAGCCTTAAGTTTTTTAGCTATGCACCAAATTTTGAAAATGTTTCATCAATCTTCTTTTATTATGGAAAATCAACTGGTTGTCGAAGAAGATTATCACTCTTTCTTCTATCAGTGTGTCATTTTAGATTCTTTGCATTTTCTTTAATGACAAACAATCGTTTCAACCTAGGCATTATAAACAGATACCACATCACCCTACCCTAGTAGGTGGATTATCTTTGTCTTCATCACTAATATTTCCATCAATTTTCTTTCTAAACTGTGATAAACCACATGTTAGACACACCTATAGTAAAGCAAACTTGTCTATATACAATACACAATCATTGGGACATGCGTGTATCTTTTGGTATTCGAAATCCATTGGACATAGAATTTTCTTCACATTGTAATTACAAATAGAGAACGTGTTACTTTCTATAAGCATCTCCTTTAGCAACTCTAACAATTCTGTGAAACTTTTATTGATCCATCCATTTATTAGTTTTAAACTAAACAAGTTAGCACACATTGGGTACAACTTTTCTTCTGAATTGAACTTAAGATAATCATATAAATGAGTTTTTCCAAAATTTTCTACACCAACTCATGTACCATGTCCTCCAAATGATCACTCACCATTTGTCCACATAATTTGTTCCTCATGACATTGTAGGCTTGTGTAATACTTCTTCACGATAAGTCCAATTATATAACTCCTCATTATACTGAAAATGAATAGATGATCACACATAGTGTCAAAGTTGTGACGTATTTGATTAAGATAACAAACACATGAACAAAAATAGGTTCTCTTCATAGAGATTACATGTTCTTGAGCATATTGCATGAACTCAAAAATTCTATTTTCATACTCTTCATATATGCAACTTTCATTCATCTAGCTTCGATCCATATTATGTTTGTAACAAACTCTTCCAATCTCAAATTTTTAACTCATAAGGTGAGGCCCTCCCCATTCAGAAAAAATATCTTTTATAAATTAGACAAAATTTCAACGGCATGTCACATTGGTCTCTAAAGTATAGGAAATGAAAGTGATCACTCATAACCACAATCAAGTATATAAGAGAAAAAGACAAAATAATCTCAACCGAAATCTAATCAAATTTATGCGTAAACCTCAATGTACAAGTTATAGCGAATTATGAAAATATAACACAAAAACAATGACTACAAATTAAACGTTGTCCAAACGAATCAAATTAAATCGTAACATGTCCTTTACAAAATCATAAAATTCAGTGTAAAAAAATAACACGTGAACTACTAAAATAAAAGTTAAATAACTCTATAAATATGGTTTATAGAAACATAGTGTGTTTTTAAAATATGATACTAGTTCATAATAAAACTATTTATATTAATATCCTTTAATATTAAAATAATCGCATTTCAATATTTTTAAACCACGGTCACTTCTAAAATATCATTTTCTAAGTCTTTACAATTAACTTCAAATGAAATGTAAAAGTTAATTATCAATTCAAAATGGATTTATAGATAAATTTACTACAAACATTTTATTTTCGAACGAACTATTAACTGTGTTCATTCTTAACAGTAGTATTTCTTACAAAATTCTCTTACCTTTTAAAAACTTTTTCATAAAACACAACAATAATAATAATATAATAGTTTCTATTGAAATTATTATGAAAATAATAATAATTTAATTTCACATATAATTATAGAAAACAATTATTGAATCAGATTAAAATATTAAAAAATTAAAATGAAATAAATTAAATTTAGGTTTATTAAACACGGATATATGCACTGGTATTTCAACAAATCACAGAATTAAAGGATAAAGCAAGATACTAGGGATATCGAGTCCTAAATTAATTAAGCTTACATTTTTTTTTCTCCCTCCTCTGCTCTTCGTGACACTTCTTTTCTCTCTTTTTCATTTCTCTCACCATTTGCATCCTTCTCATTTCAAACTATTATACAACTTTCAGCTTTTTCTCTTTCCATGTCTTTTGGAACAATTAGCTTTTACTAAGGTTTCTTCTCGAAATTTCCCTTCTCCATAATCCTTCACCATAATTACCATCCATCTTCTTCTTCTACAAAAAAAAATTCAATTCTTTTTTTCCGTTAAACTTTCCACCATCCATAAAAGATAGGTAGAACCTAGGTCAGTTTCCTGAAATATTGTCGATGGCGTCAATGTGGCTAAGATCGCTTGGGCTTTGCGACCATGGTCGTTGCTGTTGTTGTGAGAGGAAGAAGGGAATCTTTACGAGGAGGTTGGGCGTTAACGGGCTTTGCGAAACTCTGTCTGATATTAACGGCAGCTCCATTGGGCCTCTCCAAAATGGTGATTGATCCAATTTGCGGAATGTTACTCCGGTCTAATATTATGCGTGTAGATAACCTTTCTCTTCTTTCTTAAACATTTCTTCCAGAAAAGTTTTTAACTTTAATGCATTATGCTCACATTACACATAACAGACAATTTCAGATGGAGTTCTACGTTAGGCGAAAATGTGAAAGTGAATGAAGAAGACCTAGTAAGTTTAATTGAATTTTTTAGGTTAATGATAGATTAATAATCAAGTAATCATGCTTAAAATGAATAAGAATTCATTGTTGAATATATCTAATCAGATGGTAATTTATGGTAATCTAAAGATTAGCAGACATTATCCAATACTGGAAATTAGTTCAGTAACAAAATTATTTTTCTCCCAGCTCCTTCCGTCCCATTTATTGTCTCTGGATTTAAGTTACAATTATCTCCGTGGACATATCCCTTATCAACTTGGAAGCCTTACAAATTTAAGGTATCTTGATCTCAGTTATAATAATCTTGATGGGAAAATCCCTTGTCAACTTGGAAATATGTCACAGTTGAGATACCTTGATCTCAGTGGTAATTCATTTTCTGGAGCACTCCCTTTCCAGGTTGGGAATCTTCCTTACTTGCAAACTCTTAGACTTGGTGGTGATTTTGATGTCAAACCTAAGGATGCAGACTGGCTGTCTAGTCTCTCTTCCCTAACACATCTTGCCATCGATGGTTTACACAACCCTGACTGATTGCATATGATTCATTATCCAAAGCTAGGAGAGTTGAGACTAGTTCATTGTTCTCTTTCTGATACCCATATTCGTTCTCTATTTTATTCACCTTCTAACTTTTCCAATTCTCTTATCATCCTTGACCTTTCATCTAATATGCTCACATCATCAACATTTCAATTATTGTCTAACTTTAGCCGTAATCTTCAAGAGCTTTATCTTTCTCAGAATAACATTGTTTTGTCATCTCTAGTCCACTCAACCTTTCCTTCTCTTGTAATCCTTGACCTTTCCTATAATAAGATGACATCATCGGTCTTTCGAGGTAGCTTCAACTTCAGTTCAAAACTTAAAAATTTTTATTTGAAAAATTATAGTATTAGGGATGATAGTTTTCTAATGTCAGCTATTTCAATTACGAATTCTTCGTCTTCTCTTGCCTCGCTTGATCTCTCCTCAAATCTGTTGAAATCATCATCCATATTTTATTGGCTCTTCAACTCCACTACCAATCTTCGTATACTTGAATTCTTTGATAACATACTGGAAGGTCCGATTCCAGATGGATTTGGGAAGGTAATGAACTCTCTTGAAGTTCTTGACCTCTCAAGTAACAAAATTCAAGGCGAGATTCCATATTTCTTTGGGAACATGTGCATATTGCAGAGTTTAGACCTCTCAAACAACAAGTTGAATGGGAACATTTCTAGCTTCATTCAAAATTCTTCATGGTGCAGCAAACAAGTGTTTCAGAGTTTGGTTTTATCTGATAACCAGATTACCGACATTCTACCTATGAGCATTGGATTGTTATCTGAGTTGGAGAACTTATCCTTGGATGGAAATTTCTTGGAGGGTGACGTCACTAAATCCCATCTTTCAAATTTTTCCAAATTAAGGTACTTATTTTTGTCAGAGAACTCCCTATCTGTAAATATAGTCCCTAATTGGGTTCCTCCTTTTCAAATAATATATTTGGGACTAAGATCTTGCAACTTGGGTTCTAGCTTTCCAAGTTGGCTCCAGACTCAATGCTCTTTTTTTTCTCCGGATATTTCTGAGAATAGGCTTAATGGTTCAGTACCAAAATGGTTTTGGAACAACTTGCATAATGTGGGACATTTGTATATGTCTCAGAATAATCTCAGTGGTGCAATTCCTAATAATATATCATTGAAGCTTTTCAATAGACCGTCCATATTTCTGAATTCAAATAATTTTGAAGGAAAAATTCCGCAATTTTTACTACAAGCTTCAGACCTAAGGCTTTCTGATAATAAATTTTCAGATTAGTTTTCACTCATATGTGACCAACGCACAGGTGTAATGGCCACCTTAGATTTATCAAACAATCAATTGAAGCGACAACTCCCAGACTGTTGGAAATCTGTACATCAGTTATTGTTTCTTGATTTGAGCAACAATAAATTTTCTGGGAAGATTCCTGTGTCCATGGGAAGCCTTGTTAAATTGGAAGTCTTGGTTTTACGAAACAATAAATGAATTAACTTCCACTTTGAAGAATTGCAGCAATTTAATTATGTTGGATGTGGCCGAAAATATGTTTTCTGGCCTAATACCATCATGGATAGGAGAAAATATGCAACAATTGATAATATTGGACATGCGAGGGAATCCCTTCTCTGGACATTTTCCAATTCAACTCTGTTATTTGAAGCACATTCAATTCTTAGATCTTTCTAGAAATATGTTATTAAAAGGAATTCCATCATGCTTAAAGAATTTGACTGCAATGACTGAAAAGAACATCAACACAAGTGACACTCTAAATCGTATATATTCGATGAAATTCACTTATTTTGAAATTTATGGCGCTTATGGTGGGAAAAATTACACCCTTAGCATAAGGTTGATGTGGAAAGGTGTGGAACAGGGATTCAAAAATCCAAAGTTACAGCTTAAGAGCATTGATACTTCAAGTAATAATTTAAGTGGTGAAATACCGAAGGAGATTGGATATTTGGTTGGGCTAATTTCTCTTAATTTATCCAGAAATAATCTGAGAGGAGAAATTTCTTGTGGGATCGGGAGTTTAAGATCACTAGACTTCCTTGATTTATCAAGAAATCATTTCACTGGCAAAATTCCTTCTTCTCTTGCTGTAATTGACGGTCTGGGCAAACTAGACTTGTCACACAACTCTCTTTCAGGAAGAATTCCATGGGGAAGACACTTTGAAAACTTTGACGAGTCTAGCTTTGAAGGAAACATTGATCTTTATGGTGAACAACTGAGAAAAATTTGTCCTGGAGATGGACATCAAACAATAGTAAATCTTTCAAAAACTGAAGCAATCAACGATGATAAAGATAGCTGTTTATATGAGGCATTATACATGAGCATGGGGATCAGATACTTCACTGGATTTTGGAGCTTAGTAGGCCCAATGCTACTATGGTGTTCTTGGAGAAATGCTTATTTGAGATTCCTAAATAAATTGACAGACAGTATATGTGATCTGTTGTATTGAATGTGACGAGAAAAAGGTATGCGTGCTCCTTTTCAAATTCACGATTTATCTCATGTCTTAGTTGAATGTAGTACATTGATTCAAAGACATTGCCAAAACGAGACAATGACGAACCACGAACGACCACCTACCACCACGAACCACCATGAACCACCACACTAAAGACTTCCTCAAGCAACTCCGAAAGAGGAAACACCACTTCGCCAACGACAAACAACCACGCTACTGCCAATAGACAACACTCAAATCCAAACTCTAAACAACAACAACAACAACACCAACAACAACAGAAAGGAGAAGAAGACAAACAAGAACAACAACACCCACCACTGTACTTTGTTCGCAATATAGGTGAAGAACTTTGTTCTCTCACACAAACAAAAATGCCCTATGCCCTATCTCAATTTTTTCCCAATTTGAATAACTCAATTTCTACTATCCACCTCAGCCTCTAATTAGACGAAACATCACTTCGTCAACGACAAACAACCACGCTACTACCAACAGACAACACTCAAATCCAAACCCTAAACAACAACAACAATAGAAAGGAGAAGAAGACAAACAAGAACAACAACACCCACCATTGTACTGTGTTTGCAATGTAGGTGAAGAACTCTGTTCTCTCGCACAAATGAAAATGCCCTATGCCCTAACTCAATTTTTCCCCAATTTGAAAAACTCAATTTGTACTATCCACTTCAACCTCTAAATATTTTTTATGTCACCACGCATACAACTTAAAAATGACACATTACCACCATCTTCTGCGATATCATCAATCCATTGACTCCATTTGTTTCGTTTTAACGGAAGAGACGACGTTGATGCAAAATTTACAAAGTAAGCACTAACTGGACACATTTTTAATAAAAGGGACCTAATTGACACAATCCAATCAAATTGGAGACAAAATAGGCTATTAAGCCTTTGTTTTATTTATATACCTTATATATACAATAAAATATAACAAAAATATCCATATCTCAATCCTGATTTTCTAATACCAAATATATTTTTATTTTTACATGAAAGATGTTTCTAAAAATAAAAGGTTTCCTAAAAACTAATTGAAATAAAAAATATTAAGGAAATATTTTCAACAATTTTTAACATATATGACAACTTGAAAGGTATTAACAATATATATATATATATATATATATATATATATATATATATAT
>NC_028351.1:29344030-29347218 GCF_000741045.1 Vigna radiata var. radiata | reverse complement strand
ATTCTTATATGATACTCAACTTTTATATATATATATATATATATATATATATATATATATATATATATATATATATATATATATATATATATATAAATACTTTCAATATCTCCCTCGCTCAAATTATAAACTTTGGGATAAGCATTTATATTTACTCAAGCAATGATGAAATGTAATTGTTAGAACTTAATAATATTATTACAACCATTTTCCTAAATTTAAATATTTGTTAAAAGTCACACATCAATTAGAGATAAGACCAATTTATAATATATAAGTTGGTGTAAATTTCACCTTACAAACCGGTTTTGTGGAGTTGAGTTAACCTTAAAGTTCATTTCTTAATATGGTATGAGAGTCAGATTAGAGTCTATATTAATGATGTTTTTTGTTTGTTGGATATGTTATATTTCATCCACTATCGGGCTGTTATCGGACCACCCATTAATATATAATCTTACTTTCGAGATGATGTCTATACCTTGACGTGTGAGTCCAGTTCTTAACTGCCCTTTTTAAAAAAGTTTTGTTCAATGAGAAATAAGCATCAAATTCATAAATTAAAAGTATTAAAGTTGTTAGTTATTATCAAGAAACTATTTTTCAAGTAAAGCATATAGTAATTGTATTTTATATTTTATACTCTGAGTACAAGACTAAAGTTATAAATTTCAATTTTTTAAAATAAACCTTTTTAATTAAAAAAATAAATTCTCAAACTTTGAAGCGTTGACTGCTTTTATTATTTATACACCTATTCTTTATTTACACTTTTTTTAAAATGTGATTTGTGGTTCCAAATTGTTTTTTTTTCTTTGAAAAATACCATATTTATAAACAGAGTCAAATTTTACTTTCTAATTGACGGAAACTTGGAATCTAATAATTTTTACAAAATTTAATTCTTAAACTTAAAATATAATAAAAATAATTATTCTAATTTAATTCTATTATAATTTTTGTAATAAATAATATTTCAAATGTGTTTGAAACATAAATTCAAACTCAAATGTTAGTTTGAGATTTTAACACTTAAAAAAATTAAAAAAAGAATTGCACAGAAAAGGGCAAATTACCCTTTTTGCAAAGAACTGAAGACATTTAACACATTCAAAAGGGAGTTAAGACGAGTGTTTTATTATTTATACACTTATTCTCTTTTTACACTATTTTTTTTTCTTGGTAAAAATCTCATATTTATAAAGAGTTAAATATAGCTTTACTTTCTAAACATTGATAGAAAATTGGAATCCATTAACTTTTATACAATTTTAATTTTCAAACTTTAAAACTAAATAAAATAATTATTTTAATTTAATTTTATTAATCTTTTTTTAAGTAATAACCAACGTTTTAAATTTGCGTTTGAGACATAAGTTCAAACTCAAATATAGCTGTGTTGTGTTTTTGGTTTCTATTTTCCTTTTCAACTTTTGATGTCTGTAATTTTTTTGTTGCAGTCTTCGTACTTTTAT
Source organism: Vigna radiata var. radiata (assembly GCF_000741045.1). Lineage (NCBI taxonomy): Eukaryota > Viridiplantae > Streptophyta > Magnoliopsida > Fabales > Fabaceae > Vigna > Vigna radiata. The sequence goes on along the minus strand of NC_028351.1, from coordinate 29,345,743 downwards.
TATTCATTGGCCTCGTTGAAAATTATTTAGTAATCACTGAAAAAATAATATGTATATTACAAGAACAAAATAAACCAAAAGTAGAGAATAAAAGAAAATAATAAGCGAAAGAAAAAAATTACTCACACCAAAAATATAAAAAAAAAAGTATTCAAATACCTGAAATATATTTAAAATAATTGTTTTTTATGAAATATTTGGACTTGTTTTTAATTTTGGATGTAAGCTGGATTAAGCTCTTTTTATTTTAATGAAATCTATTACCTTTTCGTTTATAGCTGAATTGTCATTCATATGATTAAAGTGTAAGGAAGATTATATTTTACAAATCACACCAAGACAACAAGGTTAAAGCTACTTGCTGCCTTTATTATTTTTCATCAATTCCTTCTCTCTCTTTTTTTTTTTTTTCACTTTTTCACTTTTTCAAAAGCAAAAAAGTGACCTGATTAAAGAAACATTTGACCAGCCAAAATGAAATTTTGGTAAGCGGTCTAATTCATACTAAAGTTTGTTTTTCTTTTTATTTGTTTGGATCTTTGGTAAAGGGAGATGTTATTGATGTAGTGATGAACAGTTAATAGATCCGTTGGACTGATGTTAGTTCATTGAAAGAATCGGAAGAAACTTAATAGGCGTGTTTCAATACAAGTGACTGATTAGTGATGTTTAGATTTTTCTTTTTTTTAGATGTGTGAAATATTTGATGGTTAGATTTTTGAAGGATTTAGAAAATAATTTAAGGGTAGTAATGATTATAATGATGACACTTGATATTTTTATTTACGAAAAGTTTAATTATAAATAAATTTTTTATTAATCAAGTATTATTTCATAAGACCTATTATTTATTTAAATATTTTCTAAACTTTTTTTATTTTTTTTTAGATTTTTGACTTCGTCTTTCGTCTGTTTGAATATCGAAATATATTATAAGACTTCCAACGTTAACGTCTGTTCCTGTGTTATAGTGTTTAATTTAGTTCCACATGACTTAATATTGTGAGATATTATTTTTTAGGGGATTACTCCCTGTACCTCCTCAATTCCAACCTCCACCCCCCAATTTTTTTGGATATTTTTTTAAATACAAAATTAACCTTTATGTATTTTTTATTTTTACCGTTTTACCCCTATTTACTAAAGTTAATCTACCCTACTTCTTTTACACTCTGCCTCAATCAAAACACACAGAGATTCCTCTCCTTCGTATTCTCACCCCCACCCCCACCAAAGCTTTCATTTTTGAAATGTTTTCTGCAACTCTCATTCTCCTAATCCTCCTCTGAACGAGTTCTGTTGATTTGTGCGGCCTGGTGGTTTTGGTGTGCGGTGGGTGGCGGTGCCGTGGCGGTGCGGCACGGTGCGGAGAGGTGGTAGACGTTGGTTTCGTTTGCGGGTTGTTGGGCGGTGCGATTGTGTTTGCTGCTTTGCAGCCGGTGTGTGCGGCGGCACGGAGGGTGCTGGTGCGGCGGGTGTTGCGGCGGTGCGGGGCGGTGGTTCTTGCTTCAACATGTTAGTTTCTTTTAATTTCTTCTTCTTTTTTAAACGTATGTAATGTGTAGGATTGGGTAGCTTTGTTTGTTGATATCTGGTTGGTGTGTTTGTTGAGATTGGTCTGCTGTTGAGTTCTGTGTCATCTCTGTGCTGTGTGCATTGAGGAAGAAGACGTCCACGCACTGAAACGGATGTCGATTTCCGTCGACGGATGTC
>NC_028351.1:29338271-29343315 GCF_000741045.1 Vigna radiata var. radiata | reverse complement strand
TAAACTAATAAAAACAAATCTTAAAAAATAAAACTAATAAAATAAAAATTTAATAAAAACAAATCCTAAAAAATGAAACTAATAAAAACAAATCCAAAAAAATGAAATTAATAAAAACAAATCTTAAAAAATAAAACTAATAAAAACAAATCTTAAAAAATAAAACTAACAAAAACATAATCTAAACTAATATAGAAAACCCTTAAACGGACCGTTTAAGGGTAAACAGAAGTCGTCATCCATTTTAATGGTTTTACGAAGGTTAAAGGTTGGATACAACACCACCACACCAATGTAATGCAGAGATATAATAATTGAAGGACAAATTCTTCTAGAAGAAATCGATATCTCAATTATCACTTGAAATACAAGAAGAATGGGAGAAATAATTTCTAGAAAAATAGAACAAAGAATTCCTGGGAAGAAAACGTAAAGATGAAAACATGAAGATAAAAAAAAAAGAATAAATAGGTTATGTGGGGGTGGGAGAATAAAATTACAAAATTTTATTTCTAAATATAAATTTTTACTAAAGGATAAAATTGGAATAGAAAAATAGAGCAAAAGGTAAAAATGGAATGGGGGGTGGGGGTTGGAATTGGGGAGGTACAGGGAGTAACCCCCCAATTTAATTATGTTGAATGTGGGTGAAAATATGTTTTATGGCCCAATACCATCATGAATAGGAGAAAATATACAACAATTGATAATATTGAACATGCGAGGGAATCACTTCTCTGGACATCTTCCTATTCAACTCGTTTATTTGAAGTACATTCAATTCTTGGATCTTTCGATAAATATGTTATAAAAGGAATTTCATCTTGCTTAAAGAATTTTATTGCAATGACGGAAAAGAACATCAACATAAGTGACACTCTAAATCGTATGTATACACTTATTTTGAAATTTAGGATGTTTTTGTGAGAAAAAAATACACTCTTAACATAAGTTTATTGTAAAAAGCTATAGAATATTAAATACAAACAAAGTCTCACATCAAATAAAATATACATCAAATAAAATATGAAATGAATATAATTTTTATACATATACTTCCACGGGTAACATACTTTTTTTAAAGTGATACCAAAAATAAAATGTTTAAAAACATTGATTTTCCAAATATTAAGTTAATGGGTGAAATATCATAAGAGATTGGATATTTGCTTGGTTAGTTTATTTTTAATTTATCGAGAAATTATCTGAGTTGAGAAATTCCTTTGGGAATTGGAAATTTAGGTTCATTGGAGTCCCTTGACTCATCAAAAAATCATATAAGTGGGGAATTCCTTGTTCACTTTCTCAAATTCATTTTTTTTTCCACATTAGATTTGTCACACAATTCTCTTTTGAAGAATTCCATCTGGAAGACATTTTGAAACCTTTGACGTCTCCAGTTTTGAAGGGAATGTTGGTCTTTGTGGTGGACAACTTAATAGAACATGTCCTGGAGATGGAAATAATTAAGACAACATTAAAGCCTCAAGAACATGGAACAATCAATGATGATGAGGATGGTGTTTTCTACGAGGCATTTTATATGAGCATGTGGATAGGATATTTCATTGATTTTTGGGGCTTATTAGGACCAAATACTTTTGTGACGTTGTTGGAGGATTGTTTATATGAATAATGTGGCAAGTGTTGTTGGTGACCTGATTACAAGAAAAATGTATGTTAGTCAAATAAATCAATATTTGCTTCACAAATAAAGAAAGTCGAATACATGTTTTGAACAAGAAGATGTAATCCAATTGTTGGGAATAGTGTTTTATTTGTTCATTCTGGCTTAACAAATTCAGTGACCCTTTACGATAATACTTATTGCATTAACGGCAGAAAAAAATAAAAAAATAGTTTTCACCGTTGAACTGTGTTTAATTTTGTTTAATAATCCATTGATGAAATAGTTATTTGTTTCAGATCATGTCACATATTTTACCATATGTTTTTTTTTACGTTAAAAGAAGAATGATGAGTTTTGGTAATTATATATTTTTTTAAAATGATTAAATTTTATTTGGTTGGTAAAATTATGATTAAAGTTTATTTTTTTATCATATTAAATAATTTAGTACAAATAATATAATGGATTGGGAGCTATTCATAGTGGAAAACTAATGCTCCCCTATTCATCATTTGAGAAAGTAATGTTATGTTATTCATCATTTAGAATACTAATGCTCCCTTATTCATTGGAAGATTAATCTTCCTTTCGTTTTTTAGAAGATTAAAACTTCATTCAATTTGAAAACTAGAGATCATTTTGCCTTACAAGAGTCCTTTTGAGAGAACATCTTGAAATATTGTTAATTCTTTTTTATGAGTTGAGAGAAATGTTACACAAAACAAATTGACCAAACAATCTCATTGTATTATTTTTTACTCCTTAATCATCATCAATGATCATCACACGGAAACATTAATCTTCAATATTCAAGATAAATGATCAAACCTACTCCAATCACTATTGCAGAAAAACAAATATCAATTGAGTGATTGTGTTTGGTGAGCAAATCCCGAAAAATCAAAGAGAAATAGAAAAGAAGAAATCGAAAAAAAAAAAGGAAATCAAGTTATCATGTATAGTTGTCGATTAAAATGAAATTTTAATTGTCCACTGATTATAGTTTCTCAACACAATGCAGGAAGATGCACAACTAATCCAATCACCATAGTATTTCTAGAAATCTTCAATCCAACCAAACTGCATTCATCGATCACAAACATCGTATAGTTCGCCATAATCCTAAAATGTTAAGTGACAAAAGAGGGTGTGAATGTTCCATACTATCATCCTATTGGATCCCGTTATTTTGACATCCTCCATTTGACACTCATTTGACACTGCCACGTGTCAACTTGCTATTGGCTACTGTTTTAATTTTTTTATTTTTTTTTATTTGGCCTGAAAAATGAAGAGGTTTTATGATATTTTGGATTCCACTTGTACCCCTCGTCATTTTCGTTTGGTTTGTGTGACAGAGTGGTTGTGTCTCATAGTTTCATCGTCCCCCATCGTGGTCTCAACTTCTTTCTCACACTTTCGTCCCCTCCGGTGCTCTCTAGTGTTCTGAAATGGCAAGTTCCGATTTGGACCTTCGTTGGAGTAAGGTAAGTACCTTTGTTTTCGGTTTGGGTCTTTGGATTTATGTTTGGGTGATTGGTTTTAGGTTTGGGTTTTGGGGTTGTTGTGGGTTGTCTCCCGTTGTTTCTTATTTGATTTGGTTTGTTACTTTTTTATGGACAGTTGACCGTGNGTCATTCATTTTCAACTATGTATATTAGCACTCTCAACGAGCGGTTGACAGAGGAGCAACGTGAAGTCATCTCCAAGACTCCATTTGTTTGGTTTTTAGAGTTGACTGGTAAAGTGATATTCAATACCAAACTTTTGCGTGAGTTAACCAAGACATGGGTGGATTCGACCAACTCTTTTATCATTGCAGACAAGCATTTTATTATGAATGAAAATGATTTTTGTTCTGGAATAGGATTGAGTTCAGATGGTGAAAGTATAAAGTTGAAGTATTCTTCAGTGGGTAGTAGTAANTGTGTGAAATACTTAGGTAATGAAATTAGGGATTTGAATTTCATTTACAAATTCTTGTTGAAAAAACATAAAAAANGCATTNCTTNTGATGTTTTTTGTAGCTTGTACATCTTGGTGGGGATATGTGAGATTTTATTCTCAAATCGTAGTGGACGAGTTTTTCCTGTATTGTTTGGAATTGTGGATGAGTTGAGTGGTCTGAGTAAATATTGTTGGGGTGGTTTAGTTTATCGTTATTTGCTAGAAAATTTGAGTAAAGCTTCAGATTTTTTGAAGAAAGGCAAAGCTACAACCAATGTTTATGTTGATGACTGTGTTTACATGTTGCAGGTACGAATTTCATAACTAAATGTTGGAATATTTGTTATTTGATGATGAGTAATATATTACAATTACTTGTTTATTAGGTTTGGTTCTGTGAGCATTTCATGGCTCCTGAAGGTGCAATAGCGAAAGTTCCTAGGATTTTGCACTGGATGAATAGAACTGTTGGAGACAACACTGTCAAACGTGTGTTTGAGATGGGTTTGGTATGTTTTTTATTTTGTTTTTTTGTTTTGAATGTTAATTTAAATTCACAATAGTTATATAACATGTAATATGTTTTGAAATTTCAGGTTCATGTTGTAGATGAAAGTGGTGATGTCAAGAACGATAAGAAGGATGTCATAGAAAAAGAAGCACGACCAAAAAACTATGAAGACCAACGAAGAAAGAAATTGCTTAAAAAAGAACGCAGGGAGAGTTTGATGCGCACTGCAGAGGATCAAAAGTGCTTAATTGAAAAACTTAAAAAGGAGGTGAATGACTTAGAGGAAGAGTTTAAGACAGAGAAGTTTAAAAGAACACCTAAGAGGTCAACTACAGATGATGGTGTTGAAAGTGCTGGATGTCCACAACCATTTACTGGCGATGCATTCGTTTCACCTGTTGGTTTGTCGGTTGAGGAAGGTGGTGGAATGACGAACAATGAAGAAGGTGCAATGTCTCCAAATGCACCTGCTGTAATGTCTCAGAACCAATCACAGCTGATGACATATGTTAGGATTGGTTCAAGAAGGCGATTTAAGAGCCAAGCACTTAGGACACCATACACAGGAAATGTACTACTTAGAAAGAGAAATGATTAACTATTGTGTTAGGCTTGAAGATAAATATGATGTATTCAAACCTAATATTTGGTTCAATATGTAGAACAGTCATTTATGTTTATTTGAAATGAATTGTGTGTTTTATTCAATGGCTTTATAATTCTAGTTGCAATTGATATTGTTTTCTGTAATAAATGAAGAAATGGTTGTCAAGTGTTAATGTTTGTTGAAAGAAATGAATGAATTACAAATCAATTAATTTGATCAATACTGTGTTTTTGACCAAAACCAATGAATTGGAATGAAGTTGGTATGTGTTTGCTGTGAAACTGGTGTTTGTAAACGATTACAGGGCCCTGTAATCGATTACACGAATCATATCAGGGATTTGGACATC
>NC_028351.1:29329949-29336996 GCF_000741045.1 Vigna radiata var. radiata | reverse complement strand
GTGAAACTGGTGTTTGTAAACGATTACAGGGCCCTGTAATCGATTACACGAATCATATCAGGGATTTGGACATCCTGTTCAACATAAGGAGCCACCAGAGTCCAAATGGGAGACCAGAGTGTGATTTTAGATTCATATCTGTCTTCATTGACTGAGTTTTTTTTCCTTTATTTGTAGATGGTTATATATTTGCTAAAAATAATTGGCGAAACAAGCTTAACTTATTTTGTAGTTCGTTGTATTTATGTGAAGTATAATAAGCGCACGATTAATTAGTTACTTCATTTGTTGTTGTTTGTGTGTACGTCAAATAAAACACTTGAACATTCAAACAACATGTATAAGTAAACTTTGAAATTGCGTTACTGAAATTGAAGTAATGAAAACAGTACAATATTCAACTACAAGTTCCAAAAGGAAGGCAATACATATGAAGACCAAATTCAAACTACGAAGTAAAATGATAAAATAGTGTTTGTGTGGGATGTTGCTGCATTCGGTTCTGAATGTTTCCAACTCGTGCCTCTTGGTTCTGAATATTGTCAAGTCTTGCTTCTAGGCCGTCCAATCTTGTACCAACGTAGGTCTTCAGTTGGTCAATGCGTTGAATGACATCATCAAGTGTTGTAGAAGAACTTGGTTGATCATTTCGCTGCACTTGTCCGNGTTCACTTTGTTGGTTGTCTACGTCGTCTTTGTGTACCCATATTCCATGTACGTTTTGGACATAACCAAAGGATGCAATTTTGTCACATCCCACCTTTTGTTTATCCATTATATTTGTCATAGGATCAGAACCAATAGGCATGTTAAAGTGTTCCAACAACAGAGTTACCAAATGAGGATAAGGCAGCCTTTCGTTGTCAGATAAAGCCCTTTTCATCCTATTGTGGACAACATGTCCTCAGTTAATCTGCTTTGAATTCAAAAGGGCCCATAACAACAAAATATCCTCGTTGGATGCCTGACCAATATTTGAGTAACGTGGAATTAATATCCTGGTTAGGACATAATGCAGTATCCTTGGCTGTACCTTCAAACCCCCTGCAGTTATTCGAGCACTCAAGTGTGCTTTGTCATTACAAACAAGTTTCCTTGCAGTTATGGGATTGTACTCTTCTTTCCAATCATCAACTAGTCGTCGTTCGTAATGAACTCCGGTACATGGGAGGGAGGTGAGTTGTTGAAAAAGACTAGGCCTCACTCGAATTTTAACACCTTTTACTTCGCTTCGAATAACTCTCGTTTCAGAAATATTCATGTTCGTGTAAAAAACTTTAACTAATTGGGGGTAAAAAGGTTTTCTAAGAGAAAAAAATTCGCTAAGACCTGCATCTCGCAAAATGTCGTAGAAATCAAAATTGCTTACCTCAAAGTAGTCTTCATCCAGGTATTTGCTTTCCAATATGTGTCGATTGAGAAAATGAAAAGTAAATTTCTCATACTGTGTAGGGGAAGAGAACAATTCCTGTCCTGCTGGTTGAGGGGATGGTGGTGGAGATGGGGGTGGGGTTGGTGTTGGACTTCGACGGCGATGTTGAGGACGTGAAGAAGCTCCCCTCTGTTTCTTCCTTGCACGCTCAGCCATGGATGGAGAAACTGCTGCCAGTGGACGACCACAACTTCACGAAAAAGGTTAGTTTACTTTAAAACTTGGAGGGGTGGGAAGTTAAACCTAAAGTGGGGAACGTGGGCAGTTCAAGCATTAAGTTGGTATTTAAATGAACCCAACACAGTTCGTAATCGATTACATAAATTTGGTAATCGATTACAACACATATTTGCAGAATATAAAGTGCATTTAAACAATCATGCAGGGCCTGCCATGTATCACAACCTATGAATTTATTACTTAAACTTACTTTCACGTGTTTTTCACATTTGATAATGAAATTTCTCTTCAACAAAATGTTAATATTTTTTTTTTAAGTTAGATTGCCATGGACATTGACAAGACTACAAACATTATATTCATACCAAATTTAATAACAAGTACTTATATACATCAAAGTTTGTTATTATCAAAAGTGTTATGCACACCAGATAACAAAGACATAAATCCAGATGGCGCCATTGCGGATTGGTCTAAAAATTGGTAACTTTGGGATGCAACTCGAATGACCTCAGCACTTTGTACAACATCAGGTACTGTAGATTCCTAAATAATTGAAATACGAATTAGAAGACAGATAACAATTAACACAAGTCTATGCAAATATCACACAAGATAATAACAAGAAGAGTCGTCTACCAATGGTGTGGATGACTTCTTTGCTGAAGATGGTTTTCTTTTTGTTGTTCTTTTCTCGACGGTTGACTTCAACCTNTTTGTGCNTGGTNTCCCTTTTCGCTTAACTGTTAATGGACTGCGCACAAAAACATCATCATTTCCCCGCTCAGTCTCAGGTGTTGGAGTGTTTANAGGATTTTCATATCTTAGTTCATCACCATCAGTTATGATTTTAGTAGCCATGGATGAACTGCATCCATATTTATGTCCAAGTACATCAAGATCTTTTTCCAAGTGATTAGAAACATGTTCAGACTCACAAGCGACCTCCGCTATTTCAAAAAAATTTTTACACAAAACCTGGTATCTTTGCACCGTAGGTTGAAGCTTAGAGGTATTATAGGATGCTCTAATCATGATGTGTCTTCTACGAATATTCTTACTCCAACGCCAAAGGACGTATTTGGATGGCACATTGCAAACATCTTCTTGACCAAATACTAAAAGAGAATGTCGACAAATAATGCCTCTAAATTCAAATAAGTGACAAGAACAACTGGTATTGTGAGTAAGTGGATCAAATTCAACTGTATAAAATTTATCTGCACACTTACCCTCAAACATTCGCTCCTCTTTTATTGTGTAAGTATTCATAAGGTTGTCTTTTACAGTGTTTTTTATAAAGCAATTCATCCGACATCGAAATTCTGTTTGGACTTCCTCAAACTTTTCATGTGTATACTCTAATTGAAATTGTCTTTCTATCGGTGATTGGGACCCACAACCAATCGTGGTGTATAGGGAGGAGAAGTCAGCTTGTGTTTCTTTTTGTGCCTTAGCCCTAAGTGCATTGTCAAATTGAACCACAAACTGATGTAGTGTGGTGCTTGAATCTATAAATCCATCAAAGAAGGCATTCATACCCTCACTTCTTTGTGTTGTTGACATACCTGCCCAAAATTGACTCCTTAAATAACATGGAACCCATTTCATTCTTTCCTCATAAAGATTACTTAATCAATCATTCCCTTCCAATCCGTGCTTTGTAAGAAGTTCTTCCCATCCAATCTCAAACTCGCTTGGCGACCCACAGTCATAGATGAGCGCATGTATATCCGCTTTAATGGAAACGTAATTTTTGTAGCTTTGAAATTTTTCAGGCAACTTCTTCATTGTGTGCCATAGACACCATCTGTCTATGGTATTTGGGAAAACCTCTTCAATGGCATTCGCCATTGCCCTGCATTGATCCGTTATAATGGCTATTGAGGCCTTATTTCCCATGCATCTCAACCAAGATTCAAACAACCACACAAAGGATGCAATGTCTTCGGAAGAAAGCAATCCACATCCAAGTAAAATTGAGTGACCATGATGGTTAANGCCTACAAATGGCGCAAAGGGCATGTCATACTTATTTGTCAAGTAAGTGGTGTCAAACGACACAACATCACCAAATTCTTCACAAGCTGTTATACTTCTTCTGTCTGCCCAAAACACACTACATAATATATTCCCTTCACCAATGCAATATCGTAGAAGAAGTCGTTGTTCAATGCTTTCATGGATGAAAAGTGTTTTAGAAGGGCTTGACCATCACCGTCCTTACATAAAGATCTTCTGTGTTGCACAATGTAATTTCGTGAATCACATTCCACGAAATCCATATTCTCAAATCCACCAACATCACTAACAATGCTAAGGAAACTCTTATTAATGCGAACGCCTATCATTCACTTGCAATGTATGCTTAGCTTGCATGCTAATTTTTCTATTCCCAGGAATCAACTTAGATGTATTAGGGCATAGTTCATGATTGTGATCTAACACGACGCTCTTTATAACCCAATAACTGTCTTTCCTTCCAATGGTAATGCTAACTGGACATTGATTTGTTTGACTTGCATGTGTTTTCACCTCTGGTTTAATGGAAGACACATATTTGCCTTCTCTAGAACAAACTAATCGCAAATATTACACATTATTGTCGTTATCCTTCTTTGATGATCTTGTCCTTACAGCAAAACCACATGTAATGGCGTAATTTGTGTAGAATTTTTTGGCATCTTCTAGTGATTCAAAACACATATTTATCCTAGGTTCGTTGTCTATAAATATTTCATTAGGCTCAGCACCATGTTCATAGCATTGAGGCACGTCTTTCTCATGACTTGTGCTTGTAGTCGTCATACTTAGCACACATAAGTCTGATCAAAAAGAAAACTATAACAAATTTGGTTACAAAATTCGAAACGTGTTCAATGAAATATGATTAACATTCGTATCTAACACCCCAAGTAAATAACGGGTCCCTAATATTAAAGAAGATAGAATGAAATTAATTGTCATCTTAAATGAGAGAAAGACATTAATACCTACGAAGTGGCTTAAAGGAAGTTGTTGTGGCCCTCACTGGCCAACTACAGAGCGTATGTCCTTAAATGAGGTTGCACCATACTTCACCAAACTCCACACCTGGGCCATAAACACTATGCCTTCATTGAAGAGAGTTAGGTGGTTCGAGCAAGTTATGGTGGAAAATTTATGGTAGCTAATGGAAAGGTTTTGGAGGGAAGAAGTGTCTGTTGGAAGGACTTGAAGAAAAGTTAACAACCTATGAGAAATGAAAAGCTAATATTTCTTGATCATCCTTGCATTTAATTGTGACATAAAAAATGTATTCTCTCTCCTTACCCACAATAAATGCAGCTCACTTTCCCTTCCAAACATTTAATGCAATGTCAATCAACCAAGTTATTACACTACTTCTTTCATTAATGTGACATAAAGTGAGCGGTTGGCTGCCCAAGTTATCTATCATCTTTAAATCCTACATCAAAGTAGAAATAGCCTTCATTTAACATTTTTTAATAAAAGTGAATGCATCCAGATGTCTTTATATATCTCCCTCATACCCTAACCCTTATTGCATCCAACACTTCATTGTAGTTGTGAGTTCACTTATTCATGAGTTGATTTATCATTTTTTTATTTTTTATTTNCATGATACTTCGTCATGCCATGTTGTACTGTTTTATAACCTCCATTCGGACTCACTTGCAGCTTATCAAAGGAGTACCATGGATGCTTGGGAAGACCTCGTCTATGATGATGACGTACNGGAGTCANTNCTTAAAAAATGTGATTCTTCTTCTTCTCTTATACCTGGTCCTGCGGGTAATGTTCAGGCGGCCATGCTGAATAGGATAACTACTTTGGGGGAAAAATCCACACAGGAATTTGCTAATGATGTTGCCAAGGCAACACATGAAAGAGATTTTACCTCCAATGCATGAAAGTGGGCTGAAATGTTCATTGAACACCACGGTACAAACAATACAACTGAAATATGAACTTTAATAATGTAATTGCTTATTAAGATTATGTGTGTCTTTGCAGGTCTAGTAACTGATGGCAAAATAGAGAACATCAATTCACTAAAAGAAGCAAAGGGAATGGACATACTTCCGATTGTTGCTTGCTTAATAAAGGAATGCAANCCTACAGGTCTGGGGGACATGCAGTTGACTGTAAAGGTATTGTTTTTGTAAATGAATGAATCGTTTTTCTGAAAAAGTAGCTAATCATTCATTGAATGTGAGCAGGATCCATCACATACAATGAAGGCTTCAGTGCACCATAAAGTTCTTAAAGATCCTGAATTTGGAGATAACCTTCGAGTTGGATCTGCCATGATACTGAACCTTGTAAACCAATGATGCAGTGCTTCATTTTAAATTTTTCATTTAATTACATATCATGTGCTTTGTTATACTAGTTATAATTTAACTATTATTTAATTTTATCTTTGTTCAAATAGGTTAAATCCTTTTGTGCATTTAGGCCGAACCACTACCTCAATATCGTTCACCGCAATGTAGTCAAGGTCTTTCCCCCTGAAATTAGTCCTCCATCAGCTGAACTGGTGAAGGAAACTCCAAAATCGGTCATTCGACTTCCAATGTGGGCTGAGAACAATGACAAAGTGGATGCCATCCTCCGTAAATTTGTTCGACCAAGTGACCAACCATCAACATCTACCAATGAACCTGCAACATCATCCAATGAACACCCAACTGACCAACCACCAACATCAACCAATGAACCACCAACATCATCCAATGAACCACCAAATAACCAACCATCAACATCAGGGAATCAACCTCAGTAGTTAAAATGACATATGCTTTTAATTCTATTATCTTATGCAGGTTAAATTATGTCTTTACTGGATTACTGTAATAGTATGTTATGACCTCTAAAATTCGTGCTTGGATGACTGTAATTTTATTAAAGTAGAGTACTTCAGTGTTGTTATTGTGGACGTTTTAATATTTTGAACATGTCATCTAATGATCTCAGTGTAATCATTCTATGTACCTTAATGGAATTATTTGTGGTTGTTTTCTAAAGTAAACAAGACCTCAAATACCCTTTGGTCCTTCTCTTTATCCCTAGTGGTTCATTACTTCCAAAATGATGTCCAAAACAACAAACACGCTCATGTAAAGGAAATTTGGCACTTCCACAAAATTTGCAAGTGAAAATAAATCAACTTTTAAAAAAAAACACCCAAAATGAGTTGTGGTCCCCTACTTGACCACTGGTGGTCCCTTCAGTGCAACAGGATGTCCAAAATCCACATATGCTTCGCGTAATCGATTACAGGTATTCTGTAAACGATTACAGGACTGGTTTTTACTGCAGAATGCATTGACCTTATGCAACCTCCATGTAATGACCAAGGGTGGACCCCTTTATACATCATGGGGTTTCCCAACCATGAAATCCAACCCTTGACACACATTTATACCAAG
>NC_028351.1:29315115-29329095 GCF_000741045.1 Vigna radiata var. radiata | reverse complement strand
TATTTGTAAACGATTACAAGAGTGGTTTTTCATGCAAAAATCCTTCACCTTGTGCAACCTCCATGTAATGACCAAGGGTGGACCCCTTTATACATCATGGGGTTTCCCAACCATGAAATCCAACCCTTGACTCACAATTATACCAAGAAGAAGTCAACTTTTAAAAAAAAACACCCAAAATGAGCTGTGGTCCCCCACTTGACCACTGGTGGTCCCTTCAGTGGAACAGGATGTCCAAAATCCACATATGCTTCGCGTAATCGATTACAAATATTTGTAAACGATTACAGGGCTGGTTTTTCCAGCACAATTACTTGAATTACTGCAACTTTCATTTCATCACCCTGGGAATACCCCCTGTACCCCATGGGGTTTCCCAACCAAGACATGCAACCTTCAATTTCACTTGCAAAACACCCTAATTCCTATGGAACATTCATACATTTCACATAACAAACAACCTGGACATCAAACATAAATCAACAATCATGTATACATTGCTAATAACCATTCTTGAAATCATTATTCTTATTCAAATAAAAATTTGTACAAAGTCTTCAAATGTCTAAAACAATCCTATTCGAATAACAAGATGTAAATTGTCTGCATATACAAAGTACATAACAAGAAAATTAAATTGTCTGCTTATATAAAGTACACTGTATTGTGAAACTAAAATAGACTACATTTCTACACTTAACAANTAGCCTACAACAATCCATAGACGTCTAGCGCATCCATTAATCTTATGTTCTCCTCGTCCAGGATCCATTCAGTTACATATCGCTTTCTGATTGCAAGCAATGCCTCCTGAAATGTAAATATTTTACTTGTCAAATGAACCAAATCATTTAAAATACACAAAGTAGTATTGTTTCTTACGTTTGAGTATTGTGGCATGCTTTTCCCATTGAATTTTTCCTCTCCATCCCAAAGTTCCATAGCTTGTAACATTATAACTCCACAGTCATGTCTAAAACAATAAAATGTATAACATCAACCACTTATGGTACACTACATCAATTAAAGTAACATCATTATAAAATGAAGGCTTATAACAACTTACAGATTTGGCTGGGATGGGATATTCGGTTGTACAACAGACAAAGGTCCAATACTCCCTTTCGGTCTTTTGTACAACATGCAAAAAAATCGGGCAAGGTTTTCGGCCTATGGAGTCAAATTAAGAATAAGACATTAGCAATACATCATTACATGGAAGTGAATAACAACATGCAAATGGGCTCACACATGCCACAACAATGTCAATCTTTTTGCGGTTTCTTATGCCCTTCCCCAAAGAATCAATAACATATATTTGCAATGTGCTAATTTTTACAACATAGCACCACCAATGATCATGATGGCAAAAAGGAAGAAACAACTACAAACAAACATAGAACAAAGTCAACAGATGAACAGCTGCTATATGAACAAAGTCACACACCACCACAAACAAAGTAAAAAAAGAAAAACCTCACTCACAAAGTCAGCTGTTGGAATATCTGCAAGGCTAAAGTGCCCCACACGCAAACAACTCCTGTAATTATGATCAGTAAACACACGACGGTTTTTTGGCATTCTATAGTAATCACTGACTATAAGGTCCTACGAATACGATGAAATACATCAATCATAAATGCCTAACACATACAAAATCAAAAGAAACTGAAAATAAAACATTCAAACCCAATAGGTTACCGCATATAAGGAACTAAAAAGGATCCTCTTCACAACCCCCGTCCTCCTTTTCTCAAAATGCATAAATATGGTGGTTGCAAATAGCACCAACTACACATTCAAAATCAATCATTGATTCCAAATTATAAAAACAGTATAAATGAACAAAGGACAAATAACATTAACCATGTTATCAATGTATTTGTAAGGAGCTAAGGTATGAATAGATGTTGTGCTCAGTGTCTGCCCAATTATTTCACACACGATCTTGATTAAAAACAAATGTAATTTTCAATAAATAACTATTCCCAAACCAATACATTAAACAAAATTATCATAACTTACCTATGCGCTCTATCCCTTACGCCCACGGCGATGTAAAGTTGGTCAGCATTGACGTTAGGCCTTGGATCACCACGAACTGCACGAAGAGGTACGATTGCCATTGCTTGCGGTGCCTCCGGTTCTTCATACTCAACAATATGAACAATGTTTACAATGTAACGCCCCGGCAACTTACAGGGACTGTTGACTGCCCCCACACATCACCACGAGACTTTCCAGTGTGTTTAGTCCTCACTCGCACACTTTCCGGGAAAACTTCCCGGAAGGTCACCCATCCCAGAATTTCTCCAGGCTAAGCACGCTTAACCATGGAGTTTTTATGGGTTAGGCTTCCGAAAAGTAAATGCATTTTGGTGATATGGGTAGCCAAATCAATTCCTTTAAGCTATCCTTCAACTGTATAGTCCCATACCTATATAGTCTCCAGATCCCTCTTATTCCGGTGTATGTTCGATTCGTCCATGTGCCCCTTCCACTCAAAGCCTGCCAGGAGCCGCTCCTTGTCCGTGCCCCCTGCACCATGCTTCTTGCACCGGCGATCACTCCCCGCCCTTCATGTGACACCCGGGCACTGACGAGGGCGGGGAGTGATCGCCGATGCAAGAGGCATGGTGCAGGGGGCACAGACAAGGAGCGGCTCCTGGAAGGCTTCGAGTGGAAGGGGCACATGGACGAATCGAACATACACCGGAATGAGAGGGATCTAGAGACTGTATAGGTATGGGACTATACAGTTGAAGGATAGCTTAAAGGAATTGATTTGGCTACCCATATCACCAAAATGCATTTACTTTTCGGAAGCCTAACCCATAAGAACTTCATGGTTAAGCGTGCTTAGCCTGGAGAAATTCTGGGATGGGTGACCTTACAAGAAGTTTTCCCGGAAAGTGTGCGAGTGAGGACAAAGCACACTGGAAAGTCTCGTGGTGATGTGTGGGGGCAGTCAATAGTCCTTGTAAGTTGCCGGGACGTTACATACAACTTGTTGTTCAACTTCAGCCATAGGTTCTTCATTGAAGGCTTCTTCATTGAACGGTTCTTCATTAACTCCATGTAAAGGTTCTTCATAACCTCCACCTAAAGGTTCTTCATCAACTCCTCCAACACCTTCTTCATTCACAATTGGAATTTCACGAATTTTAAATAGCTCATTCTTCAAAAAAAACTAGCCTTGAAGACAACGCCATCATTTCTTCATTATTCTTCTTCAATGTCTCCTCAAGGTTTGCTTCAAAGGTGCCATCATCGAAGCTATCATCTACAGCTTCATCAACTCTACATCGTTTTGGCAACTGCGGTACACCTATCCCTCCATCAAACAACTCAAATGCAGCTTTGATATCGGGCAGGTCACGGACACGCTCCCCAACATACCACTCAGACGTAAACTACAAACATGCAAACATATTAAAGACTGGATTCAAATCATCAATATTTATAAGAAACTTAAATCAAGTACTTACTTCAACAGTCCGAAATATATCGTCAATAATTTCATATGACCGTGCCTTATACCGGAACCAATGCAGCATGCGAGGGAAATCCCTATTAATTNGATTTCCATCAAGGGAAAATCTCTCCACCGCCCAAGCCTACAATATGATGAAAATCTTCACTAACACATATATCAAAATGTACAAAATTCATATAATTGACTTCAACAACTACAACGAATTTTACCTGCAATACCGCAACATTGCCACTTAGACTCAGTGAACTGCGGATTCGTCCAGCCATTATTTTTTTCATGCCTTTATTCAAACTATCAACTAGGTGTTTATGTACACCGGTAGCCCAATCATATAAGCATAGGCTATCTAACACTCTTGATGGCATGTTAGCAACTATCTTAGACTTTCTAGGAAAGAAAAACACAACCAAACAAACAAATATATACAACCTACAAACAACATCAATGTCTGTGTTTTTGTCTAAAACAATCACATTAAACACGTCAACCAAGTCTTTCAAAGACGTCCTTTTTCTGTTAAACATTTCTCCAACCAAACCTTCTATACATTCATCAAACGGTACTTCTAAACCACCTATACCTAAACCCGTCGTCATGAAAACATCTAAAACTGTAAATGGAACCAATTGATGACTCAGCCTAAAAGGTGTCATAGCAATTCGTTGAATATGATCTTTTCTCAACAAACGATTCATTCCAAAAATATAAGATGAATCCAAAGAAGTACGAACCCTCCACTACAAGACATAAAGAAAACATTGTTAATATTAACAACAAATTATCCAACTAAATAAAAGTAAGAAACTTTATCTTACCTTTGGGATTCCGGAAGCCATTCCAACTGAACACAAAATCAAAACACCAAAGAGGCCAAATATCAATACTTGGTTAGGGTTTACAAAAATAAAATTAACCCCTAAACAACAACATTATAATGAGAAGCAAAATGATACACAAAAACCCAAAACACCAAAATGCGAGAATGCCAGCAAATGACGAAACAAAGACGAAGCCCAACCAAACCAAAAACGACATACCGACACTACGGGCTTACCTTCTCAATGATCGCCTTCCCCTGCTTGAGATAAAACGAAAGGAACGCAACAATGGAGATGGTGGCAAACGAAAGACGAAGGGACCTGTTGGAGAGAAAATGAAACTGTTCACAGCAAAAGTGGAAGAAGAAAACGAAACTGTTCACAGCAAAAGTGGAAGATGAAAACGAAACCGCCAAATCCAAAATCATATTCAATATTTCATTATACCACTTCTACCCCCGTCAGTTTATTACAAAAGCTTTTTCAATTTAAAATAAATAACCCAATAGAAATTTGACACCTGGACGGTGTCAAATTTGTGTCAAAAGTGGGTGTTAAATAAACATTTTCCTATCTATGATATTATGCATTAAAAAAATAAAATTTTAGACATCGAGAAATCTTTATCAGATTCTCATGATAAACGCCAAAATGTTATAAAAAAAAAAACATTCAAAATAATTTTCATCTTTCCTATTTTTGAAGAGTGCTTCTATACTCATTATCCTCCAGCCTTTTAGATTTTCTTCAATCTTTATTATTTTCAAAACTTCCTATTTACCCCTGTATTCTTTCTTTTAACATCTTTTCTTTATTATTCGACTATTTATCTTCTATTATAATAAGGAAAATAAAATTTTAACACCATTTTTTGACACTATTTTGACATTGCACACGTGTCAAAATGTGGTTGGACGATTTCAAATTAAAAAACAAATTTTGATTTTTTTCTTCCAAACATACTCCTGTCTCAACTTTTTTAATTTGAAATCGTCTAATCACATTTTGACACGTGTACAATGTCAAAATAGTGTCACAAAATGGTGTTAAAATATCATTTTCCTTATAATAATCCTATCAGTCGAGATTTTACCTATTATACCATTTAACATTCAGCTTACCCGATCTGTATTGGGTCTAAGATTTTGTACTACTACGTATTTGGTCATCCTGTTCATAAACCTTACACTAAAATAGCTTTCAAATGAGTTAACAGACTCGTTAATATAGTGTTTTTAGTTGAAAGCCGAAGACTGAAGATAATTAACTTCTCTAATCAGTTGTCCATATACCAACATAATAATATAAAGGTTGGTAATTGAGAGGCAACAAACTACTGGACGCAAGCAAATACGAGTTTATTGAAATGAATCCTGAAGAACATGTTCTATTGTTTCAATCTCACAAGATAAAAAGAATTATTTGTACAATTTCAAGAAAAATACAAAAAGAATGTGGAAGGCGTTCATTAATCTTGATTTGCAATTGTATATGACCCTTCAATCTCAATTTTCAAATAAAATTCTTATTATTCATATAAAAAAATTTCTTAATAATATCGCATCGTCATTTTCAAACAAACGAAAAAGAATCTTCGGAAATATTAAAAAATAGCTATTATTTTAGTTTTTTAATCATAACGGTGTAACTTTAGGTATCTTTAGGAAGTCAAATTTAATTACACTTTTTCAAACTGTTTCTCAATGTAACGAACTAAATAATTTTATTTGTTTTAAAACCAAAAAAAAATAATTATAACTTGCTAATTAATGTAATATTGATGAAATGAACATGTATGAAATTTTGTAGGACCTTTGTCAAAATTCGAGGAGATGAGAACATTACATTTCTTTAAAGTGCTTAAATAAATAAAAAAATGTGTTGAAAGGAAAAAAAAAAAAAAATTACCTACAGAAAGTTAGTTTTTTCACCGGACTAGAGACAGGAATTGTTGATTCTCCTTTTGCAGAGACAAAAACGACGACGTGGTTCATCTTCTTCTGCGTTTAATCTCAATTTCTCACCTCAGAAACACTACCACTACCACTCTTCACTCTGCAATGGAGGCCAGGGTCTCTTCCTCTCTGGGCCTCCCTTCTCCGAATCCTCACGAGATCTCAATCTCCACAACCCTCTCTGACTTCCCCTCCCTCCTCACCCATTTCCCCCCTTTCGCCTCCACCACCTCCGTCAAATGGCCCCGGCCCAACCCTAAACCCCAGCCCCTCAAATCCCTCCCCCTCCTTGATCGCGCCTTAATCGGCGCCGCCGCAGGAGGCCTCGCTGGTGCCTTTACCTACGTCTGCCTCCTTCCCCTCGACACCATCAAAACCAAGATGCAGACCAAAGGTGCTGCACAAATTTACAAAAACGCCCTCGACGCAGTCGTGAAAACGTTCCAGTCCAGTGGCCTCCTCGGCTTCTACAGCGGCATCTCCGCCGTCATAGTCGGCTCAACCGCCTCATCAGCCGTCTACTTCGGCACCTGCGAGTTCGGCAAATCGTTCCTTGGCAAACTCGAAAATTTCCCTGCCGTACTGATCCCTCCCACCGCAGGCGCCATGGGGAACGTCGCCTCGTCGGCGATCATGGTACCCAAGGAGCTCATCACGCAGCGAATGCAAGCTGGCGCCAAGGGACGCTCCTGGCAAGTCCTTGTGGAAATCCTCCAAAACGACGGTGTTATGGGCCTCTACGCTGGATACTCCGCGACATTGCTCCGAAACCTACCCGCAGGGGTTCTGAGTTATTCCTCCTTTGAGTATCTGAAAGCTGCGGTGCTTCAGAAAACGGAGAAGAACAATTTGGAACCGGTTCAGAGCGTTCTGTGTGGGGCACTCGCGGGGGCGATTTCAGCGTCCCTTACAACACCGTTGGACGTGGTGAAGACACGGTTAATGACGCAGGTTCGCGGCGAGGGGGTGAATAAGGTTGCGGCGGTTATGTACGACGGCGTTTCGTCGACGGTGAAGCAAATTTTGAAGGAGGAAGGGTGGGTGGGGCTGACTCGTGGCATGGGACCTAGGGTGCTTCACAGTGCGTGCTTTTCCGCGTTGGGTTACTTCGCTTTTGAGACGGCGAGGCTTGGGATTTTGCGGGAGTATCTTAGGAGGAAGGAATTGAGGGAAAGGGAAACTCAAGTTTCTGTTTCCACTGCCTGAGTTAGTATTTTCACTATTTTTGTTCTTTATTGCTTAATTTATATTCGGATTTGTGTTTTGGGTTTTCAATGAGTTACTTCCTGTAGAATGTTTTAGTAGAAAGTATTTGTTATGAAAATTGGGCTACTGAGGTGGCTTATACAAATGTAGGTTCTTGAATGTTGTCGTTTTGCTTGAGATTTGTTAATGGTTACAAATAAAGTTGTTACAATAATAATTGTTATGATAGTTTTCCTCCTCTGCATAATGCTGTTCTCAAATTCAATATTACATGCTGGTGATGCTATGCTTCAGTAGTGCCATGTTCTTGCAGAAACAAACCAGGTTGCTGATTCTTAGGCTGGATACAGTTTTAACTCTTAGACTTCTTTTAGGAGTTTTGAGTCTCCTACTCATATCACTCTTTTAGATCTTTTGGGCTTTCACCTGTGGGTTTTGAGTTTAGTCTATAATCCTCTGGTCTCACCAAAAGAAATTAACTGCTTTTACCGATCCATGGCATATTTGATGGAAGTTTAGGATTTGTTTCTAGGGTACTATGATTCTAAGATTTGTTTACCATAAGGCACATGAGTTTCAGCGTGCATGTTGCATGACTATATGAGTTGGTCACATAACGAATGCTTGTTGGTGTTTTTGTTGTTTTTTGCTTATCTATTGTATTATTAGTCACACTCTTTGGTTGTTTTGCTCCTTTCACACTTATATTTTTATATTGACTATCGGACATAATCTTGTGGATTGAACAGTTTACCATACATTTATTGAATTGAAACTTGTCCTACCCTGAGATAATGCTCTTTCATGTGGCGTACAGTCCTTGTTTTAGAACTTCATTGACCATTTTTGTTCATATATCATAATTATGTTAATGTCTTGGACATTGAATTAAGTGCCAGCATTTTTTGTTATTTTATGGTATGTGTGAATTTTTTTTTGGGGGTGGGATTGTTCATCAGAGAGGGAAGGGCTGTTAATTTCTCGGTTCTAGAATGAGAGTATTAAACTGTGTTAAAATGAATACAAGCTAATTAAAATGTTATAGATTCTATTCTTATTCCTTTCTTTTTAAAAGGATTTCTAATAAGAAAATATTTATTTCAAATGAAATTTTATTCTTCCTTTTGTGCTCTTTCATATATTTTCGTAAAGTTCTAACAAAGTAAACAAAATTTTACATTTCAAGTATATCTCAAATGACTTTAGTTTCAGGCTTCGGCCTACCATTTGTAGGATCAAGAATTTTCTAATTCCTAAATTCACTTAAAATACTTAAAGTAGGAGAAGGGAAGAAATTGTATATCTAGAATAGAAAATAAGTTTCTACTTATTATTGTATTTTGTCTTCTGAATACAAAACCTCCTTATATAAGTTTCTAAATGCTAAAGATATATAATAGTTTACAATCAATTATAACTATGAACATTAAAAAAAAAACGTAAGGACCTAGAAAAACTTATTATAGTTTCCAATATTTAAGTTTGTTATTTTCAACACGTCTTCCCAAACTTGAATATTTTATCTTCATGTCGGCCGCTTGATTCCAAGCATTGTTTTAAACTTCTCAATTAATCTTCAATGATTTAGTCATTGTATCTGCAACTTGTTCTTCTGACTTGCGGAATTGGAGCTCAATTTCTTTTTGCTTGATCAACTTCCTGATGTAATGATAACGAATTTCTTCTTGCTTGATCAACTTACTCTAATGTTATTTTGAAAGAATAAAAGGTTTATTACATTGTGGAGTTTTCTCAAGAATGAAGGACAATTTATGACTAGAGTTTCTGAATTTTGTACATTTTAGAAAATTATCAATGTCGTTAATTTGCTATCTAATAATATGTTAAACATGGTCCGATATGAAAGTTGAGAAATAATACCCTGGTTTCGTGAGGGAAAATCACTATGAAGACTACAGAACACGGGGAAGAATCTTATCCTAGTATCTAATGAAAATGGATACTCTAAGCCTTCATCCTCTAAAAGTACTCAAGTTCACAAGTATCCAGAGTACTGATGAACAGTTCGTTGTTCTGCTAGTTTAACTGGTCTCTGTCTTCCTGAGAGGTTATGTATTGTTTCTGACTTTTGGGTTTGCATAAATATTTCAATTCTTTCTTAATGAACATATGAAATACTTTTTTCTGCATTTCAAATAAGTTTATTTCTAGGTAGCCTCGGTAGAGGGAATAGAGGCGTTGGAGCAATGTAGTACGAACTAGACTATCTGTTCAAAGAATATATATTAAAGCATTAATTTTGGCATTGGTTCAGTTGAACATGAAATAAGTGTTTCGAAATAAGTAATTAATAAAAACCACTTATTTAATAATCAGATAAGATTTGTTTTTTTTTTTTCAAAAAAAAAACTATTTAAGAAATAGATTACACTAACATGAAAGAATATAAATCTACTTATTTTATATAAAGGAATATTTTTTAAAAGAATAAACAAAAACAAAATCACTCATAAATGCTATGAATAAATTCATAGGTCGTTGTTGTTTTTAATCTGGAAGACACCTATTAAAGCAGCTATAAAAATGGTGAACCTTTTTGCCCTGCACCAAAGAAATTCTCTGCTTGGTATCTAATTCTTCTGAAACATGGAGATTACTGAAATGAGTTTCGTTTCTCTTAACAAAGTGTTTCTTTTTTTTCTCTAGACACATGGTCAGTGATGGTTAAGCACAGTTTGTGTTGGAAGAGTGTCGGGTAGCTTTTCACCAGTTTTTTCAACTGTATGGCTATGAGAGAATTGTTTTTTTAGTTCTATTCTGAATGTGAATTATAGTAAATTTGTGCATTCTTTCTTCCAAAGATTTAGACCTCATAATATTCTCTGATTCTAAATATCCAACTTTTCTACTCGTTTTCTAGATGGATTAATTGGCATTATAATCAACTTACCTGTAATATTTTATCAATGGAATCAACCATCATTCTTTTTCTCAGAGTTGTTTTTCACCGTTATAGTTGAGGTTATACTTTTGATGAGTTTAGCATTGTCATAATTGTAATAATTTTGTCTTCGTCATTATAGTGGAATTACATTGTTGGGTGAAAAAAAAAAAAAAAACTCTCATTACAACAAGTGGAACAACAATTGCAGAAATAGCCAATACGAGATTATATAGTGCAATTATGTTTTGTGAGACAATTCTGCATTTGTGGTGCCGTATAGTAGCAGTATTTTAATGAATTTTTTCATAGAAAGAAAAGGTATGGAAACCTACTATATGAGATAGGAAGCAAATAGCAACGCTATGTTTCAAGATTTTTACAGCATATGAAGTGTGCAGACGCAGAAATGAAATATTGGATTAGCTAATATTATTTGTGTCGCATCATCCAAACCTTCACATTTTAGATATCAATAGTTTAAGGCTTGAAATAAAATACAATTACAAATACATTATGCATTACGCAGACTAAACTTAACAAGATTGTTCCAACAGTGATTTTGCAAGTCATTCAAAATATAATATCATTAGTCGTATTTTTACATTGCAAACTTGAATACTATATTTTTCACACTTCCAGTCATTCATGATGCTTAACCTAGGTTAGAATTTTGAAGGTAATAGGCCACAACTGCAAATTTTGTGCCACAACACAATTCAGATAAGAGACATTAATGGCGATGAAGAGATTTAGAGACTGAATTTTATTGATAAACTAAATGAAACTCAAAATCTAGCTAGCCATTTTTCAGAAGTCTAAACTAATGAAAAATAATTTCAAAACGAGAAAATTTCTCGAAACCAAGCACACCACCTACAGTTTCATCACAACATGAAAAAGAATCGTTTCTAGGAGAAGTAACTAGCAATTGTAAAAGCACAAAATAAACAAACAGGAGAATCATATATACTCATTGTTTAAATTGATTATATGAAAGAGATATAATGATGTAAAGTTGTAGTAGTTTGAAAAATAATAAAATATGCAAATGACGTAAAGTTATGTTACAAGACACATAACAAGGATGAAAAACAATTAAATATGTAATTTCTAATAATTATATTCATTCTAAAATGTACATTTTCATATAAAATAGGAATTACTGATCTATTGAACTTTGGCACAGAGAAAAACACTATGAAACTCTAAGAAAGAAAGTTATTTGGATTAAGTACCTGCTAGTCCTTGAGCTACCTGTGACACTCTTTTAGGTTCACTTCAACATTACTAGTTTGTCAATCAGAATATAATGGTATGATAGGACGAAATAGATTAAAATTTGTCTTTGTAGGCAAGGGTTTTTATATAACGGTTTTTCAGTTTTTTTTGTCTTTACAGACTTCTTTAACACATGCATCTATTCCCATAGGTGAAAACCACAAACATATTTTCAATATATATATATATATATATATATATATATATATATATATATATATATATATATATATATATATATATATATATATAATTTTAATAAAAATTATAAACTCAAACAAATATACAAAAAACATATTGTCTCACATAACAGCACAACCATAAGTGATTTTAGTCTCAAGAAATTTATTCATAATAAAAACAGGTCGAGACAATGTCGTTGACTCAACAATTAAAAGACTTAATTATTAAAACACATAAGGAAGCCTAAGCAAGCTAAACGTTATCTGAAAAGATGCGAAAGGCAAAGAAGCGTTTACTTGAATCAAGATGATAACATGAGCTAACCAGACACGTCATCTTGTGATGAAGTATCTATACATTTGGTATCTTCAAATTAAAATAGCTTAATTGTAAAATGTCACCTAAGGGTAAGAAATCAAAAAGCATTTTGTTGTTATGAGCAAACATTAAATGACATTAAATGTCCAATGTTAAAAAACAACAAAAGTGATAAGAAAAGTCATATCTATTGCATGCACAATTTACTATAATTTTGCAGATAAGTTATTCCACATGCATCCACAATGTTACAGATCAAATATCAAATGTGGATGTTAGAGACAAAAGAGACAATAATGGAATGTTCCTCGCTTGAAGAAAATCCTAAAAAGATCGTACAACCAACTTTAAGCAAAGGACTGAAAAAGCATGTCTGCTCTAACAAAGTTGATTTACACATCGACTCATAAGAAAAAGAAGAAAGAGAAAACACAAACATTAAGGCTACGAACTACAAATGCAGTCTAATGGACACATATTCATGAAGCCTATAAATAGAAGATCTCTAAAGAAGATAATCAAGAGGATAGAATAGATGATAACCAAAGCACACAAAGCTTACAACGATATATCCATCCTAAAGAGAAAAAGAGAGAAAAAAGCTCAAAGAAAAGAATACATCTAAGCTGAAGAAAAGAGAAGAGAAGATAAAAGAGAAAGAGATACTCTCGAGCTTAAGCGTCAAATCTCTTACTGTTGTAATACTATAGAGAGAAACACTTGCAAGTGTTTAGACTGCATTGTATTGTAATCCAATCCTCTCATAGATAGATTTAGTCTAAATTGCTTGTAAGCAATCATTGAGTTGAGGAATCTAGGTGCAGTAGTCTAGTACTAGGAGTGGTTCGAATACTCAAGAAAATCTCGGTAGGGTGCTGAGTACCAAGAGTGGTGCGAATACTTAAGGAAATCTCGGCGGGGTGTTGAGTACCAATAATGATGTGAATAATCAAAGGAAATCTTGGCGAGGTAGATGGGTACCAAAATGATGCTAATACTCATTTGTAATTGTGTGAAGATTATAGGGGAACCCTCTACGGAGGAGACTAGATATAGCTCAGTTGGAGCGGACCAGTATAAAATCTCTTATGTTATTCTCTCTTCTCTTTACTAACTGATCCTCTTAGAAAACCTACAGTCGAGCTTTATATTTGAAAATATAAGAACCTCCAAGCTAAAAGATCCTTTATTTTCAAATGGGGTTCTTACAAATGTTGCAATAAACATATTCTGAATAACACGTCGAACTTATTAACTCATATATTTCAAGTTAAGCATCTAAGCCTTTGAAAGAGTATTTCTGACGACTCGATAATGTGCTATATTAGAAGGGTTACGAAAAACGTTTTCCAAAAACACTATTCAACCCCCATTCTAGTGTTTTTCAAGTACTTCAACATTTCTTTGACATTGGGTTTCATTGAAGGTGTGCACTTGTTCTAGTATTACTTTGTAGAGTCATAAGCATAGCAGATATCACCAAACCACCGAAAAGGTTAGTCCGTTTCACATCAAGGACCAAAACACTCTGGTGGCTAGGACATCATGTCATTCTCTCCTTCATCATTCTTCTTTATATGAGTTGAATAGTTGATAGTATATCAGGACACCTGCATACTAAATCTCCAATGTCAATGCATACACTAACATCATCACCTAAAGAATTTCTCCTTGAAATTCTCTCAACATCATCACCATACTTGTGATAATGACATATTTTACCATAATTTCAGTGATGAATCAAGAGAAAATGTCAACCCTTTCTTAACTTTTTACCTTGTAAATCCTAGTTTTCTTTTAGTTTGTTAAGTGGTTGCACCC
>NC_028351.1:29308647-29314455 GCF_000741045.1 Vigna radiata var. radiata | reverse complement strand
TAATGCTTGTTGTGAAGTAGCTACCCATGACTTGATTTTAGGGTTTGCTTAATATTGGGAAATGTTGGGTAAATCCGGACTTGGGTTAAACACCTAAAGGAAATAGTGTCTAGGGATAGAACTAGGACCTTTGGTTGTCTTAAAATCTCATTTCTTAATGCGGAACTAATTGTTAGGTTTTCCAAGGGATTGGAGGCTAATAAGGAAGTCTAGGCTCTTTCTACCAAGGGATTGGGTTTGAGTAAATTAGTAGATTGACATTGACATATTAATGAAGAGGAAGTGATTTAATTTACATAAGAGTGAAGTCGGTGAAAGCATACCCCCAACAATACCATTCCATTTCATTTCTAATATTACCATTTCTAAGTGTTTGAGTACCTAAGATCACCTTTATCATTTATGTTTCATATTTATTTCAATTGCACAAAAACTCATATAAAAGGGAACCATTCTTTAGCTTAAGTTAGTTAGTAAATTATACAATAGTAAAGTGTTAACCGAGTCTCTTGGGAAACGATATCTGGTCTTACCGGTTTTACTACTTGAACGATTTGGTACGCTTGCCAAAGTCGTAACAAGTTTTTGGCGCCGCTGCCGGGGATTCAGTGTAATTACTTTACTTTTGTGTGATTTCTAACCCATTTAAGCTTTATTCGTTTATTCTTTTGCTTTATTATTAATTTGGCTAACTTGTGGCTCTAGTGTTGTTGCTCTCTAGTGTATGCAGGGAAATTTCGTACAAGGAGGACTGTTTCATATGAACCACTCCTTGTCGACCCTGAGATCGAGAAAACAGCTCGTAGAAACAACAGTGACACTAGGAGACGACGAGCTATTAGTCAACAAGCTACCCCTGAATCTTCAACCTCTTTCAAAAATCAATCCTTTGATCTTCTTGATACTTCTGTTGTGAACGAGATGGCTGGTGCAGGGCCACCTCCACGGAGAACCATAGGGGACTCCATTGCTTACACTAGCCCGAGAAATTTTCAAGCATTGTGAGGCCCACTATGAGTGATAAACTTGCAGAAATGAAGCTAGCTCTACTCCAGCTAATCAACTCAAATCAATTCTCTGGCATGGATAATGAAGACCCTCATGCTCATTTGGTCACTTTCTATGAATGGTATGGCTCTGTGGGTGCTATGAGGGAGGAGGAAGAAGCATTGTATATGAGACTTTTACCATTTTCTCTGAATGGCAAAGCAAAGGCTTGGCTGCAGTCACAGCCTAATCAAAGTTTGACTAGTTGGGAGGATGTGGAACAAAAATTTCTGGCTCGCTTCTTTCCACCATTAAAGAGCATAGAAATAAAGGCTGCAATTGCTACTTTTGTCCAAGGAGCAGATGAACCATTGTGTGAAGCTTGGGAAAGATTCAAAGCTTTATTAAGGAAATGTCCCAGTCATGGATTTAGCTTAGAGATGCAAGTGCAAACCTTCTGCAATGGGTTGCAACCTCAGACAAAGATGATACTTGATGCATCCTTTAGTGGTTCGGTTCTATGCAAAACTGTTGATGAAGCCATTGTTGTTATTGAAAATATGGCATCTACCGACATGAGGAGTCAACATGGGAGAACACAAGTACAGAAAAGAGGAGTTTATGAACTTAATGCTCAGGATGCAATGCTTGCACAAAACAAACTTCTCACTCAACAGATGGAGCTCCTAACCCAAAGTATGGCTAAGTTACCTCATCAGTTGCAAGCAATGCAAAGTCAAGCTCAACCGCATCACCAAGTTATGAGATGTGATTTCTGTGGAGATAACCATCCTAATGGTCATTGTCAAGTTCCTAGTGGTTCCCAATCTGAAGAAGTCAATTATATGGGAAACTAAGGAAGACAAAACCTCTTCAACAACCCTTTCCCTAATCCTTCTAACCAAGGGTGGAGGCAAGCTCAAGGAGCTTTTGGTAGTAGAAATTCTTATCAACCTGCTCATCAATACTCATCTCAGAGTGATAGGACTACAAAACTTGAAGAAACATTGCAAATGTTCATGCAACAATCCATCCAAAACCAAAAGAATATCGATGCATCTATAAAGAATTTGGAAGTGCAAGTTCGTCAATTGGAGAAACAATTGGCAAATCAACAAAGTGAGCAATTTTCTGCTAATACTCAAGCCAACCCTAAGGAAGAGTGTAATGTCATATTCACTAGAAGTGGAAAAGAGGTTGGGAGGAAAGAAGAAGAAAAAGAAAAGCCAGAAGAAGAAGAGAAGGAAAAGAATGAAGAGGAGAATAAAAAAGAAAAAGAAGTAGAAGAAGAGATTGTTCGAAAAGAAGAAGAAAATAAAGGCAAAGAAAAAGAGAAAGAGCAAAAAGAGAAGGAGATTGTGCAACACCTTCCTTATCCTAAAATCTCCTCTAATAAAGAGAAGGAGAAACAATTGGCTCGGTTCAAGCAAATATTCAACCAACTTAAGATCACCATGCCCTTGACCGAACCACTACAACAAATTCCCGCCTATGCAAAGTACACGAAGCAATTCCTCAGCAAGAAAAAGAAGTATTTAGATGATGAAACAATTGAAGTGCAGGGAAATTGCAGTGCCATCATGCAAAAGACTCTCCCTCCAAAATTTAAAGATCCGGGGAGTTTCATCATTCCTTGCAGCATTGGAAATCATGATATAGGGAAAGCTCTTATTGATTTAGGGGCTAGCATCAACCTGATGCCCTTATCTACACTTAAAAAGATTGGTGGTCTTGAAGCCAAACCAACAAGAATGATGCTTCAGTTGGCAGATAGGTCCATCAAATATCCTTATGGTGTGGTAGAAGATGTGATGGTAAAAGTTGATAAGCTTAAGTTCCTGATGGACTTTGTTGTGATGGAGATGGAGGAGGATGTTGGGATACCGCTCATCCTTGGAAGACCTTTCATGAAGACAGCCAAGGTTGTCATTCATATGGAAGAGGGAATACTGAAATTAAAAGATCAAGAAAGAGAGGTAACTTTCAATGTCTTCGAAGCTATGCAACAAAGTCAAGGTGAACAAGCTAGTCTTGCAGCAACAAATGAAGTTTTATCAATTGCTAGTCTGCCAAGGAAAGTTACCAAGTTGGCCACAAAGAGCCTAAATTGCTTCTTTCAAAAAGTGAAGGAGGAGGAGGATGGAGATAAAGAAGAGAAACTTGCACACCAACACCCTGTTGTGAAAAGTAATGAACCCAAACCTGGCAAACCAGTGAAGCTCAAGAACAGGTTATGGGTTATCAAGGCACTAAATGCAAATGGGGTACTTGAAATCGAGGCTCCCTATTCAAGGAGAGTCAACTTGGTGACAAGAAAATTGCTGAGATTATTTTGGTGTCATTAAAGGAAGAAGCACACCAACATCAAAAATCAAACTTAAGCATAATGGTGTCAAGCTAATGACGTTAAACAAGCGCTTACTAGGAGGCAACCCAACCTTCTAACCTTTTCTTATGTGTGATTTTGTTTTTTAAGTGTGTTTTGATTGTTTGAATGTGCTTTAAAATGTTTTAGTGTGATTTGGTTATTTTGGAGCATGTTAGTTTGAATCATAACTTGTGTGATGTTAATAATAACATTGGTGTAATGTTGAGTGTTGTGGTAAATTGATGTGAATAGGAGTGGTTCAATCTGTTTTGATGTGTTGTGATGTGTTTAGGTATGTTTTATTATGTTTTGCTAAGTTTAGGTATGTTTAAAGTGTCAAAAAGTAAAGCCATGAGTTGTAGAATTAGAAAGCTTTGGAAGTGTGCACTTAATTTGTCATTCTTGCATTCAATTTCACTCCTTATGGATTTGATGAAGTTTGTATAGTGAAAATATACTAATCTGGGTTGAATTGGGTGCCAAGAAGTGTCAAATTCAAAAAATCGTAAGGTGAGTTGTCAAATTTTGCAAAATCTGCAATCTGGTATGGCGCTCAAGCCCCCATTGTTGAGGGGCGCTCAAGCACGGACTGCACAAATCCAGTTTTCTGGCATTCTGACCCACTTGCACTCAAGCCCCCATTGTTCAGGAGGGGCCCAAGCTTGGGAGCCTGCAACTCTTGTTTTCTGTTCTGCTTCAAATTTTTCATGCTCCAACCTGTGTTTTGTGATTTTTCTTGCGTATATAGTGTGTTTTCTACCTTATGAACTCATGATCATGCAATCTAATGATTGTTTGTTACAAATGCATACTTAAATTGTGAGCTCACTTTGGCAAACTTTAGTTTCAATCTTTTTGTCCAGAAATGCCTTCTTCATCTGACTCCAAGAGAATAAAAACAAATGCCGCCACACAGAGAGATGTCATCAGAGGAATATGCGGCCCTTGTAGCATGGCTTGGGGACCAACCCAATTTACTTGGAGGGTGGAGCCGCAACAATTGGTGAAAAAAAAAATGAGGAATACGACAATGATGACGCAGCTAATGTAGATGAAGAGAACGAGGAAGATGATGTTGATGAGGATGCAAATATGAGTGATTAGAGCATATCATGAGTTTCACAAGACCTTTTATTGCTTTCTTTTGTTTGGTTTTATAGTTTAACCTTCAGTTCTTAGTTTAGGATTGAATGAACATTTTGCTTTTCAACTTATGGAAGTTTTGGTTAAGTTCTCTGGGTTGATAGACTTTGTTGATCCATGATGCTTATGCTTGAACATGAAATGATGTTTGAGATGGGTCAAGTTAGTTCAGATTGTGTTGTTTTCTTCATGAAAAGTCTGAGAATGCTTTATGTTTAAATGCGATCAATAATTTTGGCAATTGCTTGATGATGTTTGTGGAACCTTGAGTTAATCTTGTGAGATGTTGTGCCTTANATTTTTCTTGTGAATGCTATCATGTTAGATCACAATTGACTTTGCCTGAGTGTCTCTGAATTGAATCATTTGCTTGCTTGTTACACATGATCAAGGCCATCTTTGTCTTCTACCTCATCTGCATGTTTGAGCCAAATAAGCCAATACAAACCCCTTGAACCTTAATGAAAGATAACTTCCTTCTTTGAACCTTAAGCCTAATGAAAATTCCCTGATTTCCCTACCTTGAGTTGAATAGAGTAATCATGTTTGCTACAGGAGAATGGTTTAAAGTTTGGGAGAGTTTGCTTTGTAAGGGTGTATTGAGAAAAATAGAAAAATA
Organism: Vigna radiata var. radiata; assembly: GCF_000741045.1. Classification (NCBI taxonomy): domain Eukaryota; kingdom Viridiplantae; phylum Streptophyta; class Magnoliopsida; order Fabales; family Fabaceae; genus Vigna; species Vigna radiata. Next base: position 29,309,338 of record NC_028351.1, on the reverse strand, counting down.
AAGAAAAAGATAAAGAAAAAGAATTGAATGAAAGAAAGTTGGGATATAAGTGAGAAAATGGTTGTAATTTAAGTGAAGCAAAAGAGAAACTTATGTGCATGATTTGGATTGTTTAATCTCTTAGCTCAAGGTGCTTTGTTATCCAGAAAAACCATGTTTCTTTCTTAGCCTAGCCTCAATACAAGCCAATGAAAGTCCTTGTGATGCTGACTTGCTTGTGAATGTGTTTAACTTGGTTGAAATGAATGGCAAAGTTGAGTTGTGTGACATTGTGATAGTAGAGTGATAGACACACACCCTTATACGCCTGAGCATTAGAGCGAGACACTATCTTTGGTAAGGATTGGTTCTACATAATTCAGTAAAGCATTTTGCCATGATTGTTGCTCTCTTTTGAAAATGTGGCATTCGATTGATTGAATGTTTGATGAGCATCACAATGGAAGACTAAAATGTTACACATTTCTAGTCATTTCAAGCTAAGCAAGTGTCGTGGATTCTACTGAGTCTGTGAAAATATTTTGTGTGTTGTAGCCAGATACCTTTTGCTTGAGGACAAGCAAGGTTCTAAGTTTTGGGGAGTTGATAATGACATATTTTACCATGATTTCAGTGATGAATCAAGAGAAAATGTCAACCCTTTCTTAACTTTTTACCTTGTAAATCCTAGTTTTCTTTTAGTTTGTTAAGT
>NC_028351.1:29299998-29308047 GCF_000741045.1 Vigna radiata var. radiata | reverse complement strand
TAACTCCTTCTCTTAATGCTTGTTGTGAAGTAGCTACCCATGACTTGATTTTAGGGTTTGCTTAATATTGGGAAATGTTGGGTAAATCCGGACTTCGGTTAAACACCTAAAGGAAATAGTATCTAGGGATAGAACTATGACCTTTGGTTGTCTTAAAATCTCATTTCTTAATGCAGAACTAATTGTTAGGTTTTCCAAGGGATTGAAGCCTAATAAGGAAGTCTAGGGTCTTTCTACCGAGGGATTGGGGTTTGAGTAAATTAATAGATTGACATTGACATTTTAATGAAGAGGAAGTGATTTAATTTACATAAGAATGAAGTCGATGAAAGCATATCCCCAACAATACCATTCCATTTCATTTCTAATCTTACCATTTCTAAGTGTTCGAGTACCTAAGATCACCTTTATCATTTATGTTTCATATTTATTTCAATTGCACAAAAACTCATATAAAAGGGAACCATTCTTCAGCTTAAGTTAGTTAGTAAATTATACAACAGTAAAGTGTTAACCGAGTCTATTGGGAAACGATATCCGGTCTTACCAGTTTTACTACTTGAGCGATTTGGTACGCTTGCCAAAGTCATAACAACTTGTCCACAACCATAATCATCATCACAAATGTTAATGAACAATACAATAAACATAAATAAGTTCCATCCCAAATTTATTTCAAACAACCCAAAAAGAAGAAAATAACAAACATACACATTGATACTCAATGGTGGTGCTCAGTGCCAAACCTGTAACGTCCCTATTCGGAATGTTCCGAACAAGCCATTTTTTTATCGTGAAACTAAATATAACTTAAACAACTTGTAAATGAAATTTCAAATTATTTAAATGTCTTTCAAATGAAAATTCGAAACAATGTTTACAATTGAAAGAAAATATTAGATCATTCAACATTTAAATGAAAAGTCAATTATGTTCAAAATCACCTAAAGGAATAAAACTCCTAATATCTCAATATCCTTGCCACTTTAAGCTTCCACTAACATCATTTGTTCCCATACAATAACACAAGTCATACGATAATCACATGTGAAAATCACAACTACAAAAATGTAAAGGTTAGTTAACAAAATAAACATCGAATCACTGAAATAACATTTATAACACCATGGTTCAGTCTTTAATACAATTCCATCACATCAAAAAAACATCAATGCATAATAAGACTATCACAACCAATATGATACCCCTCATACATTCCTTTAACCAGAAGCATGACCAACCCATTTGCTTTACACACCTGTCGAGCAAAGGCAACCTGTGCCTATACTAGTCATCTTTACTAACGTGTGTCTTCTTCTATACTTCATCATACCATTCTTGTTTTACCAAAATAGGATGATTCGAGTGGTCTTCCACCCTGGCTTCAAACCTATCTCTCATGCTCCTTAAAATGCTCACATAAGCTCTAAACTCAACATGAGCCGAAACCCTACGAGTGAGACATCTATCCCTTTCTATCCTCTCGAAAAAGGAAAAGGCAACACTCGAATCCTCAGTCCCTTCTACTGCCTTTCAAGGATGAAGAGACCATCTCTTCTACCACCTCTTAAAGACAAAGAGATCCACCTTTCTACCCTCTCGTAAAAGGAAAGGTACAACTCGAATAAAAGAAGTACAAAACAAAAGACATACTTAATGATAATAACCACAATAATTATCACCAAAATTCAAAGTCCACTTCACACATACATAAGTTAACTTAAACCGAAGGTTAAGTCAACCATCTACTTTCCACACCCCTCTCTTTGAAAAAAAATACTCCCACTAGATTACAAACGGTCATGTAACCTCCATAATAAGCTCCATGTGGACCCATCCCTAACAATTTGTTCCTGTTTCACTTTTTGATGCACATAATAGGAAAGGCCAACCTCCCTCTTCAATTTAACAAATGTTCCTACATAAGCCATGCATGAAATGTCTCTCTCTTCTTATAAATTAATCCCAGCGATCCCACACGAATAATGAACACAACTATAACCCATGCACTTTCTCTCTCATGACATGCACACATGAAAATAAATGAGATTTTGCACTTTTTTTTTTTTACATAAAATACCACGATACAAATAGATTCCACCCTTACATTGTTCTTTAAACATGTGCACACAAAACCTCATCTTAACAAGCAATATGAATGTGACACTACAACCCATTCATTACCCATTTACCGCTCCTTAATCGATTAAAAACATGTTATACCATACCACTCATGCATTCAAATAGTAACATTACAATGCCCAACACGTAAGTGACCACACACCCTATGCATTCTTTCATTACCACAACAAGGCAAACATGATTATGTATCTTAAAGATAATCCACTACACAACCCATACTCAACCTTCACGAGCACCCACGAGTCTATAACAACCACGTTAAATAATTTCAAGTTCAATATCACAAACTTAGGTCATTGTATTTATTTTAATTTGGTCTTTATATTTTTATTTTGTCTTAATTTGGTACTTGTATTTTTATTTTATCTCAATTTAGTTCTAATTTTTTTTTAAATTAAATAATTTTGTTCCTTTTCAAATTGAAACAAAATTTATTTGTATATAAATCTTTACAATTTTTTTATACAAATTGATATCTTTTTATTAGAAAAATAAAAAAAAGATACGAACTAACATAATACATTTTTATTTATTTAGTACTAGCAAAAATAACTTGCGTTAAAGTTTTAAAAACAAAAACTAAATTGAGACAAATAAAAATAAAAAACTTACTTAATTTTTTTTACAAAATTAAACAACAAATGAAATCATTGAACCTAAATAATAAAAATGAGCAAACTATAAAAATAAAGATTTTAATGCCATGAGACAAATGAAATGACACGTAACAGTACCATGTCACACTGTCTTTCTCACGTGACACAATATCAACTGGACACATGACAATTTTTTTTAAATTTAAAAAGAATATAAATAGTTGAAATTTTTTTAAAAAAATCATGAATTGACACGTGACACGTCTTTAATAGACAAAGACCTTATTATTCCAACTTTTTAAAAATAAAGACCAAATTGATAAAAAAAAAAGTAAAAAACCTATTTTAGAAAAATAACCAAATAATGGATTTTTTTATCAAAATCGTTTTATATGATATTTAAAATGATTAATTTATAAATTTTTAATGATTAATTTCTGATTTTTTTATGGAAAAAAAGTTATGGAAAAAGCTAGTAGCATAAAGAAACTGTTAATTTGATAACAGCATCATCACAATATATAGAAGTTATGTAGTAAAAAAATGTGTAGAGTTTTTAAACAGAAAAATTACAATATCTGAACCAAAGAGTAATCGAAAAAAAGAAGAAAAACTCTGGGTATTCTTCCTTCCATCAACTCCTACCTCCAATAACCATTTTGTTGCCGGAAGTTGCAGGAAAGACACATAATACAGAAAGAGGTTCGAATGTGAGCAGATAAATTAGGTTTCTTATGAGGAAGAGGGATTTCGAACCTAACATGTGTTCTCTTTCTTTCTTTCTCTGCAGAGTGACTCGCAACATCACGTCATACCCATGATTTCACGAGTTTGTTTAACGATTTTACCCATTTCACCAAAATTAACTTGCAAATAGGTAGCAAAATCACAATTCGGATTGCCATTTTTGGTACCCTGGCTGTGACTTTTCACTCACTTTCTTGCTGTTTCCCCTGGCAGAAATTTGTTATCTGGAACTGGAATGGTGCTTATTCTACTTTTGTTACTCTCTCTCTCTCTCTCTCTGTATATAGATGTATTATTCAGAATGCTCATTTTAAATGCGATCTATCACTCGGTGACATTTGGTGCCCTTCTGTCAGATGGAAACATTTGGTGCATTGATTTCAGAGGTGAGGAATGTTGCAACAGGTAATTCCAATGACGGTACGGTTGAAATGGAGGGTTTCAAGCAACGCGTTGACGAAATAATTTCAAAGGTTGATAAGGCAAGTATATTTATTAAAAATTATCATGCAATTGTGTGTATTATTCATCGTATTGGTGTTATATGTTAGTTTTTGGTAGGCTCAATTGGTGTTAGGATATGACCAACTAGAACCAATTGGTAAAGGGGTGTTTAGTTAGGAACAGTGTACCTGGATTAATGTGGCCTAAAGGGAAAGAAAACTGTACAATACTCCGGCTTGATTTAGAGTGCCCAAACTCTCCTGCAACTCACAGGCTTCCCTCCTTTGTTTTTCTTTTTCCATCTTACTTTTTGGATGTAAGCTAGAAGTGCTTTTGGTAGCTTCTTTTTTTGGAAATGTAGAGTTTTTTCCAATAGAGATGCTCCAAAAAGCACTTACAACTTTGTATCTGAACATGTTTTTACTTCATTTCTGCTAGATACAACCACAACCATCTTTTACTCCTTATACCTCTTCTATTCCATGAACGATCTCCTACCACTTTTCAACAGTGAGTTATATTGAGGTTATGCTTTATCACCACTTTTTGAGCTTTCACATGATTTACTCCTAAGGAATCCATTCACGTGGTTGGTTCCTGTATGAGACAATTGACTAGTATATTACACGATTATGATGGCTTATATATAGTTATCAATAACGAGATAGGATTTGAGTTTTATTTTTTATGTCTGCCTCTCTTTCTGTGGCTTGATTTTTAATTGACTGAGCTTCATGCACTATGTTTTGCACAATTTATGGCCTTTTGGCATGCTGTGGTAAGACTACAATGCATGCTTCTGCCTCACTTAATGGTTAGCATATTATGCATCTGATCCTCTGATAAGGAGGCAATTTATGGCCTCTTGGGCATGCTGTGGTAAGACTACAATGCATGCTTCCGCCTTTGTAAAAGTATGAGAAGTACATTCTTTCTGGAAGCATTTAGCTTGATGCCATGTTTGCAAACCACTCCCATCAACTTTGTGCAATGCGAATGATCTGTAGAGCTTCTACATTTTGGGTTGTCTACTACTTTATTGTGCCTCACTTTATGGTTATAATATTATGCACATGATTGCATGACTCATGAGATTTTGATCTCTGATACGTAGAGGAGCTTTCATATAGAGCTAACTCGGACATTGGAAATGCAATTTGTTATCACATCTGTCAAAATTAAAACACATGGTTCTTGAGCTTAGTAAACTTAAAGTCCTAGAATGTAATCGTGTCAACTTGGAAAACATGTTAAATCCTTTTTTCCCAAGTGGAATGAGTTAAGATGTAATATTTTTTCACTATCATTCAATTTGACATTTGGGGTCCATGTTGTGTAATATCTTTTTGGATTTTAACAATTTGTTACCTTCATTAATGAATACTCTAGATGTTTTGTCTATCTTTATATTTTTCTTGAATGAAATAAAATGTAATTTGGACAAGTTATCAAAATACACAAAAGTGATATTGCAAAAGAATATTTTCTTCTGAACTTTGTGCTATTTTGGGTTCAATTGAATTTTACATTTGTCCGCCAACTCTCATACACCTTAGCAAAATTCTAAAAATTAGAAGACAATAGTTTCTCTCTTGTTCAGTCTCATTGCGTACATTTGATATATATACATGCATTGGTTGGATAATTTAGGAAACATGCACAACCTATTCTAGGATACAAAAGTTTTAGATTGCAGGATTGCTATGCTAGTAAGAAACCAATATACAAAATTAAAACCAATAGGAATAAAAACTAAATCTGTCTTAAATATCTTGACAAAAATTATATAACAGAGAGAAAAAATAGATACTTGGTTGCAACTACACGTGTCTTATTACTTGGTGCTAGTATACTTGCTCATTATTGGGGGTGATATAAAATTATAAATAAATATGAATGAAATGTGTTGTAGGTCCTAACACTACCTAAACTCGTGCTTAAATGCAAAACTGAAAAGTGTTCGATAAAATGACTTAATGAAAACCTAGTTTTCACCAAGTGTTTGATAAAATGCTTGAATGAACCAAACTATTATTTATGCAATGTGAATGACCTAGACAAGTTTCTATATGCCTAATTATGCACAATGAATGATTAAACCATGCTAAGAACTCCAAAATCACAAAATCATATGCTGAAATAAATTTGACAGCTAAACTTCTAGTGCATAATTTTTTTTGAGAGCAAATGGATTATGCAGAAGTTTTGACAGCAACTAAAATCATGCATATTCTTAGGTCTGATGCAATGCTACTGTTCTAACCATGTTTCTATATGCCTAAGTATTTGAATGAAATGCTTAAACCACACTAAAAATAAATTCCATTGCCAGTCCTCAACACCACCTGTCCAGGCCTCAATGTTGCAACTCCAAATGGTTCTCCATATACATCTATCTCTATATACTCTAGCCCTCTGGCTTTATATCATAAACTTGGCCTCATTGCCATGCCTTTAAGCTCTTGTTCATGCTCCCAGTATCATGATAGGCTTATCTTAAAACATATTATTCGATAAGTCTATCTTTTAATACTTATGGTACTCATCATACAATACAACCTTGATGACCATATTGTTAGATGGTACTCTAGATAGACTATTCACCCTTACACTTGGTGTGATTAATCCGACAAACATATCATGTATTGATCTAAGTTAGGACATTCTCGATTATGTCAACTAATTTGTTTATAAATCCCCACTGTAAAATATTTCCAACATTGAATTTCTTTCTGAAAAGTTTTAACTCTTTACTGTCACAAATTAGCTAATAGAATGAGAACTCCCCCTTTTCATTTATATATCATTTTCAAAACAGACCACATAAACACTTTAGCTAAGATACACATTCAGTTCTCATACATCACATACAATTCATATAAATTTCCAATGAATTCAAAGTATCACAGAATCTGGTCAAACAACACAAAATAATATACATTCAAGAGTTAGCTTCCCTTACCTGGAAGTTAGCTTTGAAATCTCTAGATTCTACCACTCCAACCTCAACAAAAGCACTTTTCAACTCTGAGCCCAGGTTACAACAACTCCTTCCTGTTAAGCTTGATATTCAAACAACAGGACTTAATCAGGTTATTGAGGAATTGAGAGAGTTCTTAGAGAGATAATGGATTTCTAGATAAAGATTTTTCCCAAAAATGCTTGATCTGACTGAATCTCACTTTTATGGCATGGGTGCATGCAATGCTCTAATATGTTTGAGTTACACATAATAAACATTAAACACTTAACTCGTGGATAGTTGTTTTCCACTTCCTATTACTTCTGCTCCACCACTTCTGAAGTTTAGTGTGTTTATTATATTTCGAATAAAGTGTTTACCTGTTAAGAACTTGTTTTCCATTTTTTGACAATTTACTCCACCACCGTTTGAAGCACCTGTTATATCTTGCCGAATACTCATTTAATTTCTATATTATCGTGCCACCGTTTTAAGCATCTTTGTTAAACTCTACAAAAAATATTTAATAGATATTTTAATATTTAAAGAATGAAAAGTTGCTTGTGTTTTCTGGGCATCAAGTTTAGGTTGGTTTTAATATGTATGTCAGTCACTTGTGTTTTTATGATTACTCTTGTTTAATTAATGTTAGGATATTTATCCTATATATCATGATTATATTGTGTCTAGAGTTACTCTAATTATCATGATTATATTGTGTCTAGGTTACTCTAATTATCATGATTATATTGTGTCTAGGTTACTCTAATTATCATGATTATATTGTGTCTAGGTTACTTTAATTATCATGTACTCTTGTATCAATTTATTATTATAAATAGAAGAATATGAGAGGGACCAATCAAGCCCTCTAGAATTATTTTACAGTTTAATTCTCAAGTTGGTATCAGACGGGTCGATCCCGCTCACCGCCGCCGGCCATCCTCCGTCGCCGGCCACCGTCACAGTCCCGTTTGTCTAAACCCTTAGGGTTTTTCTTGTTTCTCACTGGTACGATTTGTCATCTTCAGAGATGGCGTCTGGTAGTGCTCTTTCCTTCTCCAGAAGTCCATCAATTACCTCCGAGAAGCTAAATGGAAAAAATTATCTATCATGGTCTGCTGCCGTTGAAATGTGGTTCCTTGGCCAAGGGCTTTA
>NC_028351.1:29262735-29296508 GCF_000741045.1 Vigna radiata var. radiata | reverse complement strand
TCTAGGTTACTCTAATTATCATGATTATATTGTGTCTAGGTTACTTTAATTATCATGTATTCTTGTATCAATTTATTATTATAAATAGAAGATTATGAGAGGGATTGTATCAATTTATTATTATAAATAGAAGATTATGAGAGGGATGAATCAAGCCCTCTAGAATTATTTTACCATTTAATTCTCAAGTATTAAATTCAGAACTTTTCTATGTATTGTTTTTGTCCCAATAGCTTGAGCAGAAAGTACATGATGTGGAGAACTTTTACTCGAGTGTGAACAAAAAGCAAACAAACATGCTTAAAGGTAATTCAACTACAAAGGATAAGGAGAAACATGTTCCAAGTATTAAGAAGCAACAACAGGATGCCTCACGTAGAGAAGTCGCTGCTTTAAAAAGAATGCAAGATCTTATGCGCCAGTTCGGCACAATACTACGCCAGGTAACTACTTTTCATTTATCAATGGTATTTGTGTTGATATGCTGCAATATTTGATACATGCTTTTTAGTGCAACTGTGTTAACGTGATAATTGTCTATTTATTTAGATGTCATTCTTTTTGTGACATTTGTGGGATCATTGTGTTTGTTCTTATTTGGACTCATGCAGTGTTATAAAACATCTGTTATGGCAGAACCATTGCAGAAATTGGTGGCAGTTTTATAGCTTGCCACCACAACATGGCAGTGGTGATGTGGGTTTTGTATGGTGTCCGCTTTTTTTTTATCACAATTTGCTGGCACAAAATGGAGATGGCTAAAAATGTGCCGAAGGAGAAGGGAACTCCATTGCAGGGATGATGCGGTAGGGTAGGAGAAGAAAACATTGTGCATAGGGTAGCAACACAAGGAGGAAACCCTAATTATTTCTTTTTGTTTTTAGATTAAAAGCCCAAATGATAATTTTGTTCAAAATTGGGCTATACTTGGCCTAACAAAAATATTATAATAAAACACTAGTTATCTCTTTTCTTTGTTTTCTGTTGGGTTAAAATCCTAAATGATAATTTTGTTGCAAATTGGGCCATATTTGACCCATCAAAAATATTATAATTTAACCTAATATTTTCACACTCGACCCACAGCTCTCCATATTCTTCTTTAGTCCTATTGCTGCTGCTTGCACTGACCTTAATGCTCATTGCTGTACTCTAACCGCTGTTGATTGCCTCAACTCTAGAGTGATTATTATATCTCTATAACACATTTTCTTGGATAACCTTTGTTAGGCATGTAAATAACGAGGAAGAGTGGAATAGGTATTATAGAAGGAATGATAGGATATGGAAGGTTTATTGTAGAAGGAAAAATAAACGGAAGCAGTGAATAAAGGAAGGAACAGAAAAATATAATTAGACCAATTAGTCCCTTGAAGAGGAGGATGATAATTTTGTAGTTTGAGCTTTGGCTCTTTGTGAAGGAGAAGCCCTTGGAGGAGAGAGTGCTCTCCTATTTTGTTATTTTTAGTCTATTCAATAAAGAATGTTACTCTTCTTTTTCTTTTCAATTCTGGATTCCCATCAAATTGGTTTGACCTACCGGATTCGAAGAAAAGAGGAAAGTTTGGCCTACAAGCAAGGAAGAGTTATGGTAGAGATGAAGACAAGTTTTGTCTGTTACCAAAGAGATCCTACATGATTTGAAGGAGATTAAATAACTTCTTCAAGGTATCAAGAAAGAAAAGAAAAAGGTAAATTGGTTTGGGTATTGTGAAAGTTTGGCCTCAGGAGGATGATAATTTTGTAGTTTGAGCTTTGGCTCTTTGTGAAGGAGAAGTCCTTGGAGGAGAGAGTGCTCTCCTATTTTGTTATTTTTAGTCTATTCAATAAAGAATGTTACTCTTCTTTCTCTTTTCAATTATGGATTCCTATCAAATTGGTTTGACCTACCGGATTCGAAGAAAAGGGGAAAGTTTGGCCTACAAGCAAGGAAGAGTTATGGTAGAGATGAAGACAAGTTTTGTCTATTACCAAAGAGATCCTACATGATTTGAAGGAGATTAAATAACTTCTTCAAGGTATCAAGAAAGAAAAGAAAAAGGTAAATTGGTTTGGGTATTGTGAAAGATGGCTTGCAGGAAATAAAAGAGACCAAGGATCTTTTTCCAAACGGAGGAGACAATTCAATCAAACAAGAAAAGCAAAGAGAAGAGGATGCCGGTTAGAGATTCAGGTTAGAACTCTAACTCGCTTACACTCTTACACGCACAGAAGGCAATCACAATTCAATATAGAATGAATAATGGGTTTGTATTCGCAAGAGAGAAAGAAGAATACAAGATAGTCAGGAGCTTAACCTCCTTCCCCAGGTGCTATGACCGGTCAACAAATCAACAAAAGTCTAACTAACTGATACAACATAGAGTAAGGACTTGAGTAAGTGGTGCGGTTGAGAGCTCGGTAGTTGATACAGAATCGCCAACTCCCATCCTTCTTCTTGAATAGGATGACCGGACTTCAGTAAGGACTTATACTTGGTCGAATAATTCCTGCATGTAGCATTTCTTACACCTGTCTCTCGATCTCTTCCTTCATGGCGTGCGGATAACGATAAGGGCGCACGTTGACGGGGTTGGTGCCTTCTTTCAAAGTAATCCGATGCTTTTCTTTTTTATTAGGTGGCAAACCTTGGGGTTCCCGAAATACCCCTGCATGTCGTGTTAAAATTCTCTCCAAGTCTCCTTTTTGCTCTTTAGTCAACTTTTCTTTTTCTCCCTTCTTCTCGCTCCCCTTCTCGTCCTTCAAACTCCAGACCATTGCCCAAACCTCAACCTCATTCAGCTTCATTAATTTCTCCGGTCCGACCACCCTTTTTTCCAATGTTGGATCGCCCTTAACCACCATCTTCTTCCCTGCATGTTTAAAAGCCATGGTGGACTCCCTCCAGTTTAGAGTAATTTCCCCCAGCTTAGCCAACCACTCCACTCCGAGGATCATATCGACACCTCCCAGGTCGAAAAGGTAAAATTTTCCTCGATCGTCACTACCCCCATGTCGACCACTACCTTCGGGGCAATATCCACATCCACTGGTTCTTTTCTTATGTCCGTCTCTCAGACTCACCTGGTAGGGAGGGGTGTCCTCCTGTGCAAGCTGCAGTTCCTCCACCAACCGTCTACTCATGAAGTTATGGCTGGCGTCACTGTCGACCTTGCAACTTCAGCGCTTGGGCTGGGTTAATCCCCTAGCAGAGAACGCTGACAACCCCATGCATGGGGTTTCTAACTTGACCTCCATCCCCTCTTCACTACCTTCTTCATCTTCGGCCAGTAACACCACCCATAAACTCTTCTCCGGGCACTGATGGCCAGGGCCGAAAGGTCCCCCACAGCGAAAACACAGGCCTGCTTCCTGACGTTTCAGAAACTCGGGGTATGGTAGGTTACGTGTGTTTCTTCCCCTGTTCTCCCCGCCGCCGACATTTCCGCTTCTCGCCATCACATTCCCCGTCATTCTGTCTTGCCTCACCGACCCACTGCTCTCGGCCGGACTAGTTCTTCCCGAAATGCTTCTCTGTGGCTCAGTTCTGGCCACCACCGCTCCTCCGCCGACAGGTCGCCCCCATGTAGTCGGGTTCTTGGTTCCGGCCCATCCCATCAATTCTAGGCCCCGAAGAGCCTCTTCGACGTCATGCGCGATCTTCATCGCGGTCATTAGATCTCGTGGGTTGTGTGGCCTCATCTGACATCTCAACTCCTCTCGTAATCCCGCCAGAAAATATCCCAACAGTTGGTGATCAGTGAATTCCTTCGTCTGTCCCGCTAATGCCTCGAATTCCCTGATGTATTAATCCCCTATAGTATCGGTTCTCGAATCGTATAAACAACGCTTCCTTCAGCCCCTCCCAAGACTTGTCCTTCGCCTTATCTTGCCAGAATTTAAACCAATACCTGGTGCTCCCTTCCATACTAATGTGTGCCAACTCTAACTTCTCCTCTGCCACCCTCTGGATCGCAAAAAATTTCTCCGCCCTGCTAATCCAATTCAAAGGGTCGAGTCTTTCGAAGATGGGCAATTCCACCCTTCTCCTCCAATTGGGTAGCGTTTCTGGACGCTCCCCATCTCCTCCTCTTCTACCATCATTGTGACGGCCACCCCCCTATCGTTGACGGACACTTGGCCCATGGCAATAGATTCTTGCTGAGTCGCCGTTGACTCTGCTTTCATGCCATCCACAGCCATCTTGATGTGCTCTAATCGCCCCTCCACAACGTTCTTCCTTCCCTCCATCGCACCCTCTCTCCTCTGCACAGATCCGACAGGTCGGACCACTTTGTTAGAGATTCAGGTTAGAACTCTAACTCGCTTACACTCTTACACGCACAGAAGGCAATCACAGTTCAATATAGAATGAATAATGGGTTTGTATTCGCAAGAGAGAAATAAGAATATAGGATAGTCAGGAGCTTAACCTCCTTTCCCAAGTGCTATGACCATTCAACAAATCAACAAAAGTCTAACTAACTAACTGATACAATAGAGAGGTTCTTTTATAGGCCTCTTTCCCCAAACCCACTTAACTGACTAACAGTTAAGTCCTCTGTTTTCCCTTTCTTCTCTCATAGACCCTCCTCCATTCTCTAACAATGCCTTTGACAATAATGAACTTAATAATGGTGAGAAAGAACCAGTTTGCCCTGGGGTTAAAAGAATGGAGTTGCCCACATTGGAAGGGAATGATCCCCGAGGTCAGATTGCAAGGACAACAAAAGTTTTGGAAGTTCAAAAAGTCAAAGGATCAGCAAAAGTACATCCGATCCTTAGCAGCATGGAAGAAGATGCAGTCCAAGGGATAAAAATCTGGCAACAAAAAATCAAGAAAAGCAAGAAATTTTCCAAATGTGGGGAGAATTCTGGGAATGTAGGAGAGAAGAAGGAAGAACAATTGCAAGATCTCAAGAAAAGGAAGAAATTATCCAAAGGGGGAGAAAACTCAATTAATATTGAAGAAAAGATGGAAGGATCAAATGAGGAAGGAGAAGAAATGCTAAGGCCCTGGACTACAAGAGTAGAGTTATCAACAGTTGAGAGGAAGGATGCTCTAGGATGGGTATCAAGAGTGGAGAAATATTTTTGGGTTCAAGTTATCACCTCAAGGAAAAACTAGGTTTGGCTTCCATCAGCATGGAGGAAAATGCAGTGATAAATTTTGAGGGCGGTGATGGAGTAGATAAGAACCAGGAACCAGAAGCAGGGGATGAATCACATGATTTTAGTTTACCAAAAAGAAGTTCTGACTTGGGTGATAAATCTGATGATCAAGAATTTGAAGTGTTTCCAACATTTTGCTTTGATTCCTACATCAATTGTTAGTGATGATCCAATGGTAAAAAATGAATGGGTTGAGTACAACACCAACAATGAGAACCAACTTATGAAGGATGAAACTAAACCTTTAAATTTGGCTTGTTGCAACATAATAGATGAAGATTGCCAATATTTGCTTACTGTTGATGAAACAAATGCCAAGGAAAGTGTCTCGATAATAGGCTTTGATGGAGTTCTTCAAATTGAACCAAATTCTAAGTCAATTGGTGAACTACAAGACGAAGAATTGAAGGCAGCTATACCAAAGTAGATTGAAGCAGGGAAAACATATGTGTAAGCAACAACACACGATCTTAGGAAAAGGGATGAAGCACTCCAACATCTTAAATTTTCGAGAGTACAACCTTGAGGACAAGGTTGTTCCAGCAAAGGAGAGTATTGTGAGGCATGTAAATAATGAGGAAAAGTGGAATAGGTATTATAGAAGGAATGATAAGATATGGAAGGTTTATTGTAGAAAGAAAATTAAAAGGAAGCGATGAATAAAGAAAGGAATGGAAAAATAAGTGATGCACGACTGTTAGTTAGGAGTTGGTCCATATAATTAGACCAATCAGTCCCTTGGAGGGGAGGATGATAATTTTGTTGTTTGAGCTTTGAATCTTTGTGAAGGGGAAATCCTTGGAGGAAAGAATGGAAATCCTTGGAGGAAAGAATGCTCTCCTATTTTGTGTTCTTTTCATTCTATTCAATAAAGAATATTACTCTTATTTCCATTTTCAGTTCTGGGTTCCTATCAACCTTTAATGTACTTTAATGTACGAATAACAACTTTTAGTGATCTATACATGGAGAATAAAGAAATTGACTTACTACACTGACTGCAAAGGAAATGTTAGGCCAAGTAAGTATAAGATATTTCAATTTTCCAACTTGTTATGTACTTAACATGATCTGAGATTGTCTCCTCTTGATTAGGTAGGAGTTTGGCATTAACATCCATGGGTGTCCAAAAACTTCAAATTCATTAACCCAATTTCCTCCAAAATATTTAATGCATATTTTCTTTGAGAAAAAACAATTCCATTGTTGGATTATGCTATTCCATCTTCAAGAAATATGAGTTTGCTAAGGTTTTTTGTCTAAAAGTGGTGATAAAGGTGATGTTTGTTTTACTTGTGAGATTTGTCTAATTGTGAGCCATATCAAATTATTTAACAATAGTGCTAAATTTGCCAAACCAAGCCCTAGGAGATTGCTTAAGGCCATATAAAGATTTGCAGAGACTACATTTCAATCCAAAAGACTCCCCTTCGGCAACAAAACCTAGAAGTTGCTCCATATAAATATATTTCTGCAAATCATCATGAAGAAAAACATTTTTCACATTTAGTTGATAAAGTGGCCAATGTTGAAGTGTACCCATGGCTATGAATAAGTGAAAATGGCCATCTTCACAATTGAAGAAAAAGTGTCACCATAGTCCAACCAAAAATTTGTGTATAACCTTTGGCCACTAGGTGAACTTTGAGACAATCAGTAGTACCATCAGGACCAACTTTACCAGCAAAATCCATCTACAACCAACAAAAGAGTGAGGCAATAAGTTCCCAAGTTCCACTATTATGAAGAACATTTATTTCATCAAGTATGGCCTGACGTCAATCAGAATGGGCTAAGACATCACCTACATATTTTGGAATTGACACAGAAGAAACTGGGGAAATACAAGTGCAAAGTGATGGAAATAACCTATGATAACTCAAAGTAGTATAATAAAGAGAGGGATTACGGGTAGAGCATATACCTATATGTAGGGCTATGGGATGATTTGATTCAATTGTTGGAGTAGGAGGGGATGGAGGAGTTGACACTAGAAGAGAGTTATTCGGTGGACGATTGAAAATCTATCGACGTGTATACACTTGAAGAGGTGGTGGAGGTGAGGAATTTGTAGGTATATTTGACACAATAGAAGGATCATAGATAACTATGATCATGACTTCATTAGATGGAGATGCAGTAGGAGAAGGAAGAAGATATGTGAGTAGGTAAATAACCTGAAGTAGTCAAAGCTGAGAAAATATTTAAAATCAGTAATGTGATCTGTGACACTTGAGTCTGGAATCTAAGGGCGAAGAGAGTTGTAGTGATGCCAACAAATGATGTACCTATGTGTGCAACAAAAGTAGTGGAATCAAAGTTTTGACAATTCTCATACCATTTGAGAAATTTGTTGAAGATAGCATGATGTTCTAAAGTATTAAATGAAGTGGGATCCAAATGAGATGGTTGCCAGGGAGCAACTTGGGCAACTGCCACAAATCGAGGAAGATGACTGTGTAAGGCATAACATTGATCAATTTTGTGTCCGAGCTTGTAACAATGTTCAAACCCATGACACCCTTTTTCTGGCTTGCGAGGGAAATTGTGATCATCATGCTGAAGAGTGATCAGAGGTGACTAAAGAGAGTATTTTAGTGTTTGACTTAAAAGACATGCAATAAATGGAACAAAAGGTAGGTACAACTAGGGATCATAAAATCTAATCACGAATATGTGAATAATCGCTAGGAAATCCATGTAAGGCTAACAACATGAAAGACTTTGATCATGTCTCTAGTTCATGAGAAGGAGTGGAGTTAGTAGACAATAAATCATTGAAGTCATGGAGAAGTACATGAACTTTACTCAACTATTCAGCCTTTATACTGGTAGGACTTTTGGAAGCAAAAATATTTAAGACATTTTGACAAATACTATAAAGACGTTAAGTATCATTGGTGTACAATAGTGTGGCATGTTTTCAAACTTTTGAGCATGTCTTAGAGGCTTTCAGTGATGGATCACTTGATAAAATTAACTTTCATTTTTAAGATTCTTCTATATATAAACATAATATTCGTAAAACATTTTATGCCAAGAAGTATTGTTATTGTTAAGAAGGGAACTTCAAGCCTAACTTAACCCTACAAAACTAAAGTTTGATGTGAGATTTCTAACACACCATGCTCATGCCGAGACATGCATCTCTAATGTGGGTCTAGATATTAATGGGTGGTTTGATAATGGGTGGAACAATAAACCCAACAAACAACAAATTTCGCTAGAATAGGCTAACTCAAGGATCTAATACCATGCTAAGAAGTGGATTTTTAGCTTAACATTACAAAACTGGCTTGTAAGGTAAGGTTTGCATCCACTTATACATTATAAACTCGTCTTATCTCTAGTCGACGTGAGATTTCCAACATAACCTCTTACATCGAGTCATACTCGAGCATGAGACTACATTAATGAGTGGTCCAATAGCGGGTGAAACTATGGACTAAACAAATAACAAATCTCGCTCAAACTCATGCTCTGATACTATGTTAAAAATTGAACTTTAAGCCTAACTCAACCCTACAAACTGACTTGTAAGATGAGGTTTGCATCCACCTATATAGTTCAAAATTCGCCTTATTTTTAGTCGATGTGAGACTTCCAACACACTTCCTTGCGTCGAGGCATATGCCATCTCGTTCAGATAGGCTCAAACTCTTGGCTTACTTAGGCTCAAAGCTTACTTCTTAACAATTATATTTGATTTGGTGTTGTTATGTGGCTTGGTTACTTCAACTTATCTCTAATTTTTCCTGTAAAAGCTGTTATGTAATGTTTGATTGTTTGTAAATTGAGTAGTTTAGACTATACTTCAGTGTATGGTAATCTCTTGAAATTATGAAATCAGTTCTTTAATAACTGGTCTCTTATGCTAGATCACACAACATAAGTGGGCTTGGCCTTTTATGCAGCCTGTGGATGTGGAGGGGCTTGGTTTACATGATTATTATGAGGTATGATTAATATATGCATTTCCCCATGTTACTCTTGCATTAGCATGGTCTTTTTTGGGGTAATTTGTTGCTAATATTTATAGACTTTTGAAGTTCATTATATTCCTTTTTAATTTTTGAGGTTTTCGTATATTTATATTTCTTTCATTGTTCAATGCCTGTTGAGAGAAAACATGGGATACTTTTGATAAATTTTGTGTCTGACTTATGCAATTTAAGCTTTTATTTAGAATGAATTGTAAAGATAAAGTTAACATCAAGCCTAATTTATATACTGTTAGAGATATTATATTTAGTTTATATTTATCTCTTATCTTTAGTTAGTTTGTTTATATTTCTTATTTGTATTTTGGACTTAGTCCATATTTCTTCTATTATAAATAAATGACCCTATGTGTATATTCAACACAAGGGAAATTTCCCCTCATCTCTTTCACTATTTCATATGGTATCAGAGCCTGGTTCTCTGATTCTTTAGTCATTGTCTTCGCTGTCTGCTGGCGGTCGACCGCTATGGCCGCCGGCAGCCCATACTAAAAGTCTTTCAACCTATGTTATTCTGCTGCGGCCAAGAAAGGCCACTGCATCCGCAGTGCATCACCGTTACTCGCCGTCGGTCATCATCCTTCGCCGGAATCTCGCCGGAGTTCCAGAATCAACTGACAACCGCTCCATCTGAATCGCCTCTTGTGGTCGTTGAGGCAATCGGAGCATGTTGAATTTTTAGGGTTTCTTTCTCTCTCTTGTTTATCCATGACTTCTTCCGTTGCTGTCTTTTTTGACCTCTCTTTTCACCGTTGCGTTTGACCCGTCCATATATGTTTTTTTCATGGAAAAGATGGTTTGTTGTTAGTTTATTTATAGCCGTGGTGGCTCTCCAACAATTACCACTTTCTCCAATGGCGGCATTCTTCAAGGGCGATTTGCAAGAAGAGATTTACATGGAGCAACCTCCCATATTTGTTGCTCAAGGCGAGTCTTTTGGGTTGGTATTTTGTCTTCTGTCGTCTTGCAAATCATTAGCAATTTAGTGTCTCTCGAGTGCAGAAGCATATATTTTCACCAAGTCTTTATGGATTATTTTAGTAACAAGCTTGGTACATACAATCTGTATGCTCCAGCTTGAGGGGGAGTGTTAGAGATATTATATTTAGTTTATATTTATCTCTTATATTTAGTTAGTTTGTTTATATTTCTTATTTGTATTTTGGGCTTAGCCCATATTTCTTCTATTATAAATAAATAACCCTATGTGTATATTCAACACAAGGGAAATTTCCCCTCATCTCTTTCACTATTTCATATATACATACTATTGTTGATCTCCGATAATATTTGTATATACTTTTTTTCGTAATCTGTAACATATTGCATGGTTATCAAACTTGCATGTTAACTGGAAAACACAAACGAGTTTACTAAACAAGTTTACAATTCTTAAATCCATTGCTTGAGTTGACTCAAAAGGAAACTTGTTTGTGAAGCAAGATCAATAGGCTTGATGTGAACTCGGTGAACTCGACCAACTCGTGGGCTTGCAATCGAGTTGACAAGTTTGGAAGGGTTTTCTTTTTAATGCGAAATGACTACAATGATTGTTGTTTCTTACATAAAAATAAAAAAAAAACTCAATTGTGATTATGTTCATCCTTCTCCACCTCATGGATTAGGATTTATTGTTTTGTACATCTTGAATCATCAATGAAAGTGACAATATAATGAAATCCTCAATTTGACTTAACATAACTTGGTTCCCAGACGTTAGAGTAAACTGAGGCAAAAAGGGACAAAGCACATTAAGACACTTCTAAAAAAAGAACTACAACCGCTTTTTCCTAATTAACATGACTCACAAGATAATGTAGACAAACTTGGAACAAGTTGTTGCATCTTGACAAGGCTAGGATGACCTAACTAAGGAAGATAGGGACAGAGGTGATCACGGTCGAAGAGGTCCCCAGACATGTTGCCATCCACGGTGGGAAGTAGCAACCGATACAGTTGCATCAGAGCTCTATTCGTTGCAATCTTTGTGGCATGGTGGTTGCTTGGCCAGGGCGAGCAAAATCATGTTGTTGGTCAAAAACGACGTTGGTGGCTGTGACAATGACGATAGGTATAGTGAAACAACGAGACCAGACTTGGTGTTAGCGAAAAAAATGGCTTAGAAAAGCTAAGAACAATGCCCAAAAAAAAGTTTCTAGAAAAAATTTAGCATCAATGAATAATGGGTTCACTAGGGAGGCAAGGATCAACCCTAATTCTAGATACCATGTTCAAGTTACACAAAAAGAGGCATAGGATGAATCCCTTTTGTAAAATACATAGAGGGTAATGTATTTATAATTAAAAATCATACCAAAAATATGTGCTAAAGCCCATTTTATGAAATACCAATATTGTTATATCTACAACATCTCAAAATATCTAATAATATTTAACACTAACAATATCTCATAATATATAACAATAAATGTTAGAATCTATTTTATTTCTGTTAGAATCATTATTTTTTATTAGTTATATTTTTTTTTTCTGATTTAACAGATTATAATTATTGTGAATAATGAGGATATCCCTGAATCATAGGGATGTGGTTCTCTAGGAATTATTATTATGCTTCCTAAAATAGCTTCCTAGCCTTGTATATATGGATTGTATTCTCAGTATAATAATAAAATATAGGTTTAATACCTACTTTGGTCCCTCCTTCTGTAGGGTCTGTTCAAAGTTGTCCTTCCTTTTTTTAAAAGTTCAGTATAGTCCTATATTTTGTAAAAACGGTTCATGTTAATCTTTTTTGCTTATGGTGTTAAAAAAACTAATGGCAGACTTGCCCCGCTAGCAAAAACTTAATAACTTGTACAATTATATCTGACATGGCACTGTTGGGTAATTTAAATCCAATGAGGAGATGGCACGTGGCAGATCCCTTTCCACCAAAATTAGGGTTTCATAATTGCAGATTAGGAAAGGGCTTTCTCTCAGTTTCTTCCTACCTCTACGCTCTCACCCTGCACCCTTACCTTGTTGAAACAAAACCCAGTTCCGATGTCACCAACTACATCCTCAACCACTTCACTTCATTAGGACTTAAGTCCCACATGGTGACCTAAACCACAATCCTCTCTTTCACTATTTGGCAAAGGCCCCTTGATGGCAGAGCCGGCAGCCATGGGCATGATTCCGGCCTACAGGAGGGAGAGGGACTACCGCCCGTTGGGCTGGGCCCGACGGGAGTGAACGTAAGCGTGTGCGTGATGATTCAATCGATAAAGAAATCTAAGTTCAGTTTCCAAAAATGAAGCTCTTTAGCAAGAGAATAAAGTTGATCAAACAAATCATCATTATTTTCCACAGAAATTTCTAGAAACTGTAGTCTGCTCATCTCAGCAAATATGCTAGGGATTAGCTTTTTCTTCCCAGGTTGGGAAGTGGATTCGTAAGCTTCTAATGCCATCAAGACCCTGCCATCAATGAAACTGGTGTCCTTGGGTCCTTGCGTATCAACAACTCTACATCTGCAAGTTTTTCTTCAATTCCTATTATCAGCTTTAGAAATGTCAGAACCTCAACGTTGATCACAGAAAGGGGATTAGGGTTTGGGAAGCAGCGTATAAAAGAAGAAAAAGAAGTGTGATAAAGCTTTACTTTGGAGTGGAAAGAGGATTGTCACGTGGCAGTCTCTTATTGGTTGAGTTTGCCAACTAATTGGACACGTCATTTAATTTTGGCCAAGTAAGCAACTTTGCCGTTAACTTTTTAACGCCGTAAGCAAAAAGGACTCACTTGAACTGTTTTTGCAAAATATAGGAAGTTTGTGAACTTTTGAAAAAAAGGAGGACAACTTTGAATAGACCCTACAAAAGGAAGGAGCAAAATAGGTATTAAACCTAAAATATAAGATTCTACCCTAAATTGTGAGAATAAAGACAAAATAGACTTGATAGGAGTAACATTATTTAAGTTACGAGTAGTTAACTTGTTGATGAGGTATGTAACACTTAACACAACTTCTCCCCAATAGGCTCTAGTAATCTTTAGAAGTTGACGATTTTTCCTTTCTACAACTCCATTTTGTTTTGGAATGTTAACATATTAGTTCATAAACAATAGCTTTATGAGATAATAGTTTGAGAAATCTTGATTCAAATATTAAATACCATTACGAAACCTAATTCTTTTGATTCTTTTACCAAATTGAGTTTGGACAAGTCGGAAAATAATAACAAAAAATTTGAAGACCTTAAATTCACTCTTCATATTGTTAGATAATGTTAGATATTGATAGTCATAATATCTAACAATCTAACAATATCCTATATTTACCAATATAGTGGAAGTGTAGAAAGGAGTAGTTCCAAAGGTGACATCGACATAAACTATGTAGCGTTGAAGTTGAGGACAAAAATGATAGCCCTTCTGAAGGGTTGAGTAACCAAGGAAAATACACTTGAGAGATTTGGAAAAAGTTTATCTTAGGGTAAATTCAAGGACAAAGCATGTGCAACCAAAGACACAAGGAGGAATGGATTAAACATCTTGTGTTGGATATAAGTGAGAATTTACTGTGATGATAAGTCTTCTATTAGCATGGCCCATAATTTTGGTGTAACGTGATAGTACCAGACATTGAAATTTATCTGCATTTTATCAAAAAAATAAATTAAACAGTGGTCAAATCTGCATTCCATATGTCTCCTCTCGAGACAACCGTGCAGACCTACTAAGAAAGGGGCTGAATTGCAACAACTGTGAAAGGATTGTTTCCAAGCTAGGAGAAGAAAACACATTTACTAGCTTAAAGGAGAGTACCAACAATCATTTTTTATTATTCCACTTTTAGCATATTATAATTAAAGTGTGCAACATAAATATCCCTGAATCATAGGATATCTAATTATATCCTTGAATAATAGGGATTTAATTATATCTCTGAATCATAGGGATCTCATTACATCAAATGCTCTTATTATATGTGTGTGTGTGTGTGTGTGAATGCTATTTTCCATACAATTCACTTTCCATGCTTTGATTGATCTGTTGTATATGCTGCTTTCTAGGTCATTGACAAGCCCATGGATTTCAGTACGATTAAGAATCAAATGGAGGCTAAGGATGGTACTGGATATAAGCATATTCGAGAAATATGTGCTGACGTGAGACTGGTTTTCAAAAATGCTATGAAATATAATGATGAAAAAAGTGATGTTCACGTGATGGCAAAAACATTGTTGGCAAAGTTTGAGGAGAAATGGTTGCAACTTTTGCCTAAAGTTACTGAAGAGGTAACTTATTTTCAATTAATTGTTTCTAAGATCATTTGTTGTGTTGGATGGAACATTATCAATTCAGGGATTTTGTTATCCTTTTCATAGTGGAAACTTTATAGATATTTTTGACAACGTTGTCTTTGTATTTTTATCATGTGAGGTTATTAAATTGTAGGAAACAAGACGAGAAGAGGAAGAAGCTGAAGCACAGTTAGCATTGCAAGTTGCTCAGGAAGCAGCTCAAGCTAAAATGGCTAGAGACTTGAGTAATGAGGTATTTGTAAGAGGTTTAAAACTTTATTATAATATGGGACCGTGAATTTAATCAAACAATCCACGTGCCTCTTCTTTAAGATACACTTGATTTGGGAGTGGTGAACTATAACTACTTTTGTTAAGATGTACTCTATATTTTTCAGCTTTACGAAGTTGATGTGATTCTAGAAGAGCTACGGGAGAGGGTTCTTAAAAGATGCAGGTTAGCTGTTGCATCATATGTTTCCTGGAAATCATATTCAAAATATAGCATGTAATATGGTTTGGCATAAAAATTTTGTTGCTGTGTATTGCAATTGTATGCATGCTTAGGATGATGCTTTTGGAATACATATAATGAAATTCATTTCTTCTACCCATTTTCTCCATCTGTGGCTTAGTGGAGCATAGTGGAGAGCCCAAAGACACGCACACTAAAAACATAAATATTAAAAAAATCGCAGCAGATATTGATACTAGACAGCGGTAGATTCAAATAACAATGGATTAAATTCCTAGAAAACATGACAAGTTTCACTGGTTCGTAGTAACAAGTGCCTGTCCTTGAAGTTAAAGAACAAATTTGATGTCATTTTGAATATGATAAAAACAATATCGTATTGAGCTTTGGAGCAATTTGATATATTTATAAATAGGGAGTGGGTTCTGTATAGGGGGTTTTTGAGTGAATTCATTGTAAGTCAGGTCTATAGCCTGTAGTGGGAGGTTATGCTTCCAACCAGGGAGGTTATGCTCCCAACCCATTCTTTGTAAACAGAGTTCTTTTATTCTAAATAATAGATATGAAATAGGAACAAGATTAGGAGAAATCTCCCTTGTGTTAAATACACACATAGGGTTTTCTATTTATAATAGAAGAAATATGGGCTAAGCCCAAATACAAATGAATATGTAAGAATAAAATAAAATAAAATAAGAACAATGTTTNCNTAATAAACATATAGGAACTATATTTCCCTAATTAACATAAACACAATATCTAACATTCCCCCTCAAGTTGGAGCATATAAATCATATGTTCCAAGCTTGTTACAAAGATAGTCAATTCTAGGTCCTCGCAAGGACTTAGTGAATATGTCTGCCAACTGGTTGCTTGAGTTAACGAACTCAGTCTTGATATCTCCAGATATGATCTTTTCTCTAATAAAATGGCAATCAACTTCAATGTGCTTGGTTCTCTCATGGAAGACAGGGTTAGAGCTAATATGAAGAGCAACTTGATTATCACATATAAGTGTCATGTTTGTGATATCTCCAAATTTCAATTCACTAAGTAATTGTTTAAGCCACACAAGTTCACAAGTAGCTGATGCCATAGCTCTATATTCTGCTTCTGTGCTGGACCTAGCCACAACACTTTGCTTCTTACTTTTCCAAGATCTCAGGTTACCACCAATAGAGACACAATATCTAGTAGTAGACCTCCTATTAGAAGGGGAACCAGCCCAATCAGCATCTGAATAGCAAACGATTTTTGTATCGTTGTTAGGACCATATAGAAAACCTTTTCCAGGTGATCCTTTAATATACTTCAGTATGCGAACAACTACATCCCAATGGTCTTCACATGAGGAGTTAAGGAATTGACTCACCACACTAACTGCGAAGGAAATGTCGGGACGCGTAACTGTAAGATAGTTCAATTTACCAACTAATCTTCTGTAATGTTCAAGACCTGAGAAAGTCTCCCCCTGATTTGGTAGGAGCTTGATGTTAGGATCCATAGGTGTCTCAACAGGCTTACAGTTCATTAACCCTGTTTCTTCCAAGATGTCTAACGCATACTTCCTCTGAGATATGACAATACCATCATTGGATTGTGCTACTTCAATACCCAAAAAGTACCGGAGTTTGCCAAGATCTTTGGTTTGAAAATGGTGACAAAGGTGTTGTTTCATCTGAGAGATGCCAAGGTAGTCGCTTCCTGTGAGAACAATGTCATTGACATACACTATTAAGTAGACACATCCAACACTTGAGTGGCGATAGAACACTGAATGATCCGCTTCACTGCGAGATATACCAAATTGTTGAACAACACAGCTGAATTTACCAAACCACCCCCGAGGAGACTGTTTTAGGCCATATAGGGATTTTTCTAAGATGACATACCAATCCAGAGGACTCCCCCTGAGCAACAAAGCCAGGCGGTTGGTCCATATAAATTTCTTCGTGCAAATCACCATTAAGGAAAACATTTTTGACATCAAGTATCTAAAGAGGCCATTGTCGAAGAGCGGCCATGGTAATGAATAGACGAACAATGGTCATTTTTGCCACTGGAGAAAAAGTATCACCATAATCCAAACCAAAAATCTGTGTGTAGCCTTTGGCAACTAGTCGAGCCTTCAAACGATCAATTGTACCATCAAGGCCAACTTTGATAGCATACACCCACCTGCAACCAACAACAGACTTTCCAGATGGTAATTGGACAAGCGCCCAAGTTCAACTTTTCTGTAAAGCACTTAATTCATCCAGCATGGCTTGATGCCAGCCAGGATGACTTAAGGCATCACCCACAGATTTGGGAATTGACACAGAAGAAATGGATGAGAGACATGTGTAAAAAGATGGAGATAATCTGTGGTAACTAAGAACAGTATAATGGGGGGAAGAGTTACGAGTGGAGTGTATACCTTTACGGAGTGCAATGGGCAGGTCAGACTCATTTGCTAGAGCCAGAGGAGACACAGTAGGCGGCACTAGAAGTGAGTCATGAGACGACACAAGATTGCACTGATACCATATTAGATAGTGGATTTTAAGCCTAACTCAACCCCACAAAACCGGCTTGTAAGGTGAGATTTGCATCTCATTTATATATTATAAATTGGTCTAGTTGGTCTTATCTCTAGTCGATGTGGGACTTCTAACATACCTCCTTCACGCCGAGGTATAGACATCTCGTGCGTGATAGTAGAAATTGGGTGGTTCAATAGCGGCCCGATAACAGGTGGAAACAGAAATGCCCACTTAGAACTCGCTAGGATAGGCTCTAATCATGGCTCTGATACCATAGAGTGCTGACGGTCCTCATACCATCTGAGAAATTCCTGAAAGAGTGCAGGGTTGTCTATGCTATTTGATGAAGTAGGATGGTCTGCAGACGGCGATCGGGGAGGTGGATCAGAATTAGCCATTGCTATAGGTTGAGGAGGAGGTCCATGAAGCGCATAACATCTATCAATTTCGAGGCCTAGTTTGCCACAGTGGTCACATTTTGGATGTCCTTTACCTGACTGGCGAGACAGACTCCGATCATCACGTTGGATAGCCATGGAGAGGGAGAAACCCTAAAAATTCAACGTGCTCTGATTGACGCAACGACCACAGATCCAGAAAGAGGGCGAGGAGGCGATTCAGATGGAGTGGTCGCTGGTCGATTCTGGAACTCCGGCAAGGCTCCGACGGTGGCTCCGGCGACGGTGGCGGCAGTGGCGGCGGCTGTGGAGGCTGTGATCGTGGAAGAGGCCGGATCAGAACCTAAGCTCTGATACCATATGAAATAGGAAGAAGATTAGGAGAAATCTTCCTTGTGTTAAATACACACATAGGGTTCTCTATTTATAATAGAAGAAATATGGGCTAAGCCCAAATACAAATGAATATGTAAGAATAAAATAAAATAAAATAAGAACAATGTTTCCCTAATAAACATATACTATATTTCCCTAATTAACATAAACACAATAGAAAAACCTATTATTTCATTACAGTTGCTACCTACTGTTTGTGTTCATAGTTAGGTTTCAAACCCAGGAACCTAACAGTGCTTGAAGAATTGCAAAATGTTCGTTTTGCTTATTGGCTAACTGGAAGAATTATCTTAAATGGTCTCAACTCATTAAGACCATATTGAAGGGAAAAGGAAAGGACTATACCTTAATGACAATGCCCTTAATAAAATGGATGCCAAGTTCAAATCATGGGACGAAGAAGACTCGATGATCATGGCATAGCCGTGGAATTCAATGGTACCAGAAATTAGTTATACTTGTATGTTCCTTAAATCAGAAAAGGAAATTTGGGAAGTGGTGGAACAAATCTGTCAAGGGTGCTGCACAAATATATGATGTAAAGGTGAAAACCTTGGGAGCCAAACAGGAAAACCAATCTGCCACAGAATGTGCCAATCAACTCAAGTCTCTATGGATGGAATCACTATCACATTATAAAAGCAAAGTGTTCACAAGATTCAGCAATCCTTAAGGATTACATTGAACAAGATTGGGTTTATGAGTTTTGGTAGGCCTAAATTTTGAATAGGATGAGGTCCATATCCAAATTTTGGGAAAAGAGAAAGTCCCAAGACTTAATGAAGTGACAACTATCATATGGGTGAAGAAAGTAGGCTCAATTTGATGCGGAAACCCCAACTGTTTTAAGCACAACAATGGTAGTTGAAGAAGGAACAACCATGGTTGTTAATCAAAAGAAAAATGGATTTTCCAATATGGAGAAAAACAAAGAGGAAGTTTGGGTTACCTACTGCAACAAGCCATGCTACACATGGGAGAAGTGTTGGAAATTACATGGAAAACCTCCAAATCGAGAATAGGGGCAGAAACCCTGAACCCGAGAATGGGCAAGTACACAACTGTAATGGACATATTAAATAGCTGGCCAGTTAAATCATGAAGAGATAGAAAGGGCAAGGTCTTTTCTGAGTAAATTGGAGAAGCCCACATGTATGTGCTCCATAACATATGCTGGTAAGTTTCAGTTTTCTTTTGCACTTAAATGTTTCAGATACATTATTTATCCATGTCAGATATATTATATTTAGTTTATATTTATCTTTTATCTTTAGTTAGTTTGTTATTATTTCTTATTTGTATTTTGGGCTTAGTCCATATTTCTTTTATTATAAATAGAGGACCCTATGTGTATATTCAACACAAGGGAGATTAATCACATATATAGTTTTCACTATATTCAACATGGTATCTAGAGCCTAAGGTTCTTTTGAGGAAAAAGTTTCTGGTGTCTCTACCACTACATCCGTCGTTGCTGGTGGCGACGCCATTTACTGTTGCTGGCGGCGCCATCGTCTAACATTGTTGTCTACCGCGCCACTACTGGAGTTTCAGTTTCAACTGACTATCACACAGTTTTGATCGTCTCAGCCATGCGATCACCATGTCATCAACGACGCCTTCATCGGAGCTCCTACGCACTCTTAGTGTCTTTTAAAGTTATGGATTTGCTCCCTTTTTTGTCGTGCATTGTAGCATGTCTAGTAGTTGATCAGAGCATCGAGGTTGCTCCTGTGCCTTGATTGGAGAATCTTGGATTTTTTTAATATTTCTCTCTCCTATTCATCCATGGCTTCTTCTGCTGTGGTCTCTTCTGACCTCATTTTTTTTGTCCCCATTGTGTTTGACCCGTCCATATATGCTTTTTTCTCATGGAAAAGATGGTTCTTGTTAGTTTATTTATTGCCATGGTGGCTCTTCAACAATTACATCTTTATCCACTAGTGGTATTTGTCAAGGGCGATTTGCAAGAAGAGATTTACATGGAGCAACCTCCCAGATTTGTTGCTCAGGGGAGTCTTCTGGGTTGGTATTTCGTCTTCTATGTCGTCTTGCAAATCATTATCAATTTGGTGTCACTCAAGTGCAAAAGTAGATATTTTCACTAAGTCTTTATGGATTATATTAGTAACAAGCTTGGTATATACGATTTGTACGCACCAGCTTGAGGGAGAGTGTTAGATATATTATATTTAATTTATATTTATCTTTTATCTTTAGTTATTTTGTTATTATATCTTATTTGTATTTTGGGCTTAGCTCATATTTCTTCTGTTATAAATAGAAGAACCTATGTGTATATTCAATACAAGGGAGATTAATCACATATATAGTTTTCACTATATTCAACAATCCATTCCTGGATATTAGATTTTGGAGCCACAAACCATATGACACCCCTATCCAAATATTTTTCCACTAACAACAAAAAAATTTCCACAATAGACGGAACCCTTGTAACACTAGCAGGACAAGGAGAGTTCCAATTAAACACATCCATAACATTAAAAAATGTTATACATGTCCCTAAGTTGTCCACCAACCTAATTTCTATACAAAAACTTACAAAAGATCTCTCATGTAATGTTTTTAGTAACAATGCTAGAGAATGGAATGGCCTATACTACATAGAAGATTCTAATATGCCTATCAGAAGTCAATTTCTTATATCTGAATCCACTATGACCAACAAAGAAAAAAAATCCAACTTCACCATTGTTGGATGGGACATCCTTCGTTCCAAGTTGTGAAAACATTCCTTGGTTAAGAATTTAGATGTAGGGAGTCTACATTGTAAGGTGTGTGAGTTTGGTAAACACAAGCTTGTATCTTTTCCTATTAGTGATAACATGACTCATTTTCTTTTTTCTCTTATTTACACGTATGTATGAGGTTCTGCTAATGTTTGTATTATCTCAGATGCAAAATGTTTTTAACCTTCATAGATGATTGTACCTGGTGGCTTGGGTTCTCATGTTGAAACAGAAATCTGAAGTTAGTTCTATATTTTTTTGGTTTGTATCATCGATTAAAAATCAATTTGGAGTCAACATTAAGAAAATTAGGTCTGACAATGGTAGGGACTATTTTAATTGTGTTAAACTTTTTTTGTCAAAAGAAAGGGATTATCCATGAGTCTCACGATATGCTAATAACTGTGTTTTGGATGATTAAAATGTATGGTTCATTTTTTGAACAGATTGTCTGTTAGCAACTTTATGTTTGATAAATTTTGCCTCATTCCTTTTAAACCGAACTATTGTTTTTTCATCATTTAACAACTGACAGGGTAGTTCATTGTCACAAGTGCCTTTCATAAATATAGAAATTTGATAGCATGGCTAAACGCCAATAAAGTAACTTAGCTTAGCTGTCGAATAATTCTTCCCTTCGTATATCCCTTAACTTAGTCATTCTATAAAGATAAATTTGAGAAAATTATTTGCAGAAAAATGTCTACTGAAGAAAAGAGAAAGCTTGGAGATGGTCTTACCCGGTTGTCACCTGATGATCTAAGCAAAGCACTGGAAATTGTTGCTCAAAGCAATCCAAGCTTCCAGGCCAATGCTGAAGAGGTGGATCTGGACATGGATGCTCAGGTCATTATG
This sequence comes from Vigna radiata var. radiata, assembly GCF_000741045.1. Taxonomy (NCBI): domain Eukaryota; kingdom Viridiplantae; phylum Streptophyta; class Magnoliopsida; order Fabales; family Fabaceae; genus Vigna; species Vigna radiata. Next base: position 29,274,705 of record NC_028351.1, on the reverse strand, counting down.
TGTAAATTTCAAAGTGTCATGACATTCAATTTTTTCTTAAATTCTAAATAAAATAAGTAACCAGATAAATAAGATTGTTTTATTTCTTTTTGGATTGAATTACAGTGTGTCACAATTTGCATTCGTGAGTTCGCTAATTTGTATATTGTGTTCCTTAAGCAGAGTGAGTCTACCTTGTGGAGGTTAAAATATTTTGTCAAGGAGGCGTTAGAAGTGCAGGGCAAGAACTCAGGAAGCATGGGTGGCAATGAAAACCAGAACAACAAAAGAAAAAGAGAGTTCTGTGATGCTATTGCCAAAACGAAAAAGAAGACCAAGAAGACAACCTGATGATCTTATGGATATGTAACCCCCCGTCTGTTTTACATTATCTCAAATGATTGCTGATGCCGAAGGAGTCATTTCAAGAAACAAACCCATTGGTACGAAGCCGTTTTGGTAAATAACAAAAGTTATGTTGATAAAATTAGTCATTCGTGACAACCGTGGCCTTTTCAAGTGGTCTCCTTTTTGCACTGGAAGAAATCCTTGGAATGTAACCCAGTTTGAAGGTAATTTTGGTTTTCCTTGACCCTATTAGTACAGGGTGATCTGCCACTTAGTATAAGGAAACCTTGCACTCTTCATTTCGGTGGTTAAATAGAGAGATAAGTTTCTCTTATATATTTGTGCTAATTTGTTGGTTTTAATTTTGTTATTAGAAACCAATGGCCAGTCATGGAAATTCTGTATATTATCTTACACTAATTTTAGCTCAAGGGATGGTGTTTTGTTTGACTTGCTTCAAGTCAGAATTTTCTCATGAATTGTATTTTCTCACCTGCATTTGCTAGTCTTCTTTCCAAATAGGTTTTAGAATTTAGACTTAATTTAGTCTTAAATACTAATTCAATTCATATTTTAATTGAGTTTATTCAATTTAATCTTAATTTTTTTTTTGTCAATTTAATATTTTTTTATAACTTTGTTTAGATAGTTAAACAAAGTTAACAAGAGTGTACAAGGTGTCCAGTTGGTTTGACGTGCTCGAGTTTGTGCTGACGTGATCCCATGCATCCTTCACCATCATTTTCTTCTCCTAATCACCATCTAAACACTCCATCATCTTCAATCAACTCCCATCATCACTCCTTCAACACCAAACCTATTTTCATCATCACTCCTTCAATCCACAATGAACCTCCCCGCCTCACAGGCTTTCCCTTCATTCTCCTTCTTCAACCTCTCTAGCAATTTCACACAGAAGCACCCTCCTATCCCATTTTCTTCCATCTCCATTCCATACCACCTCTGCAACAATTCCCACGTAGCCTTATTATTCCTTTTCTTCCCATTATTCCATCTTCATTCATTCAAAAAATCAGAAAAGAAAACACAAAAAACAGAACCCATTTTCACCTGTCTTCAATCTCCATTCATTTTCACCTCAATTCCATAGAAAAATAAAAAATCCACATAGAACTATGAAGGCAATGAATTGAAGGAAGACCAATTTAAAGGGACATTGGAGCAGCTGACAAAGTAAAAGAGCTCAAGGGTAATGGAAAAATATGCAATTGCAATGAAAAAGTTACTTTCTGGCAAACCAAGACGTTGTGATGCTCCAAAGCCCTTCCTCATCACGATTGTAGTGTGAATATTCCACTTCGATATCAAAGGCAGAGAGCACCATAACCAACAGCAAGAAAAAAAAAGAAGAAGCAGTCCTATTTCCTATTTCCATGGAGACAAATAATTAGAGCTACTAGTTTCCTTTTCTAAAGCATCCCCCAATAACATATAACGAAAATTGACACCACAATTGGCACACACATTACAACAGAGGAGAGAAAGAATAAATCAGGACTTGATGTTCTTTTGGTCAATGATACTAATTGATAAAATAATGCTACCCATCACCAAAAACGGTAATTTATATAGAAACTTCAACTATACTCTCCGGCTCGATGAACAACATTCTTCAAGTTTGTTTTTCTGACCTTTGCTAGTTGTTTTGTTCTTAATTTTCTTCACCGAACTCCAAATGAGTTGATTCTTGTTTTGTTGGAATCTAGACACAAAGAGCTTTCAAATGACTATTAACTCATAATTTTTAGACCATTGTACTTGATGCAGTTAATTTCTCCAAAAAAACGTTTTTCTAAGCTTTCTAAATGAGTTTACTTTCAAGTTATTGTTTCATGTTTCTTAGTTTAGATGGGTGGGTGAGTTTAATGGTCATGCATGGTGTTTAGTGGCCAATGAACACATTAGGCCATTGAATTTTTGAGTAAAAAGATCATTTAGGAACTTTCATGTATGTAAGATGAGCTCCATAAGCATTGGTAGTCATTTTTTGCCCTAGTAACTGATTACCAGGGTTTTGTAATCGATTACCAGAGGAAAAATGGTAATTTGTACAGAAACTTCAACTATACTCCCCGACTGGATGAACAACACTCCCCACGTTTGTTTTTCTGACCTTTGCTGATTGTTTTGCTCTTAACTTTCTCCACCGAACTCCAAATGAGTTTATTCTTGTTTTGTTGGAATATAGACTCAAAGAGCTTTCAAATGACTACTAACTCATAATTTTTACACCACTGTACTCGATACAGTTAATTTCCCAAAAAAACGTTTTTATAAGCTTCCTAAATGAGTTTACTTTCAAGTTATTGTTTCATGTTTCTTAGTTTAGATGGGTGGGTGAGTTTAATGGTCATGGGTGGTGTTTAGTGCACCAATGAACACATTAGGCCATTGAATTGTTGAGTAAAAAGATCATTTAAGTGCTTTCATGAAAGTTAGATGAGCTTCATAAGCATTTTTTGGTCATTTTCTATCCTGGTAATCGATTACAGGGGTCTTGTAATCGATTACCAGAGGAAAAATGGTAATTTGAACAGAAACTTCAACTATACTCCCCGGCTGGATGAACAACACTCCCCAGGTTTGTTTTTCTAACCTTTGCTGGTTGTTTTGCTCTTAATTTTCTCCACCGGACTCCAAATGAGTTGATTTTTGTTTTGTAGGAATCTAGACTCAAAGAGCTTTCAAATGACTACTAACTCATAATTTTTAGACCATTGTACTCGATGCAGTTAATTTCTAAAAAAAAAAAGTTTTTCTAAGTTTCCTAAATGAATTTACTTTTAAGTTATTGTTTCATGTTTCTTATTTTAGATGGGTGGGTGAGTTTAATGGTCATGGACGGTGTTTAGTGCACCAATGAACACATTAGATCATTGATTTCTTCAAAAATATGTCCATTTACAAGATGGTTTGCTCCAATTGAGATGATGTGCATGACCATTATTTTCTTTTTGAAGGCCTAGTAAAGAGTTCAAAATATAAATCAAAATTCGGTTTGCTGGAAAGTCTTATATAATTTTCCTACAAATGCTTAAAGGATACAAGTTTTTATAAGAAAAAAATATTATAATATATAATTCTAATCTAAGATTATAAAATAAAATTAAAATATAAAGGCTTAAAAAATAAAAGTTTTTATAAAAACAATATTAAAATATAAAATTCTAATCTAACATTATAAAAAAATTAAAATATAAATACTTAAAAAATAAAGATATTTATAAAAAGCAATATTAAAAATATAAAAGATAAACTTAAGATTATAAAAAAAAAATATAACTCTGAATTTGGTTTTTCAGAAACCAAATTCTAAGCTAAAAACCGAATTCACCTTAAGAAAATGTGTTAATTTGGTAAATATAATCTATAGTTTAGTATTCTGGTAATAATAAATATATTCTATGTAAAATAATCCACTCTGCTATTTATTATTTTAATCTATGGAATACTGTGTAACAGTGATCAAATTCACCAATGGAACAGTAAACAATTCACAGAACTGATATATCAGTAAAGTACTAAAATAAGTTTGCACCAGTAAAAGGAATGAATATGGAAGTAAAAATGNTCTCGATATTTTATTTCTCGAAACAGAAAAGTTTAGGAATCATCTTATAGCTGCCATAGGCCAAGTCACAGAGAGCCTGCAATGCATCAGAGAAAGGAAAGAAATTCTGCAGAGAGAAAAGGCAAAACAGAATTGTTCAACTAACTCCCTATTCCCTATTTCGACCCCATATAAGAATATGCTTTTCACCAATAGAAATCATCCAGCCTGGAGTTTGTTATTTTGTTTCTAGTACTTTTTCTCACTCCTTGATGAGGTGTATTGACATTGGACTCTTCTGCCCTTTCAACATGTGTTACAATTCCACCCCCATTAAGACCAACCTTGTCCTCAAGGTTGAGATTCGGGAAAGCTTGCTGCAAGGTACTTTGATCCTCCCAAGTGGCGTTATCAACCTCTAATCCCTCCCATTGCACCAAAACTTGTGGAACTTGGTTCATGCCTCTTAATATGACCCTGGATTTTAAAATGGCAACAGGCTGAATAACTGGTGGCAAGTCATTGGAAGTGGTGGGGAGAGGCACATAAGGCTGAGAATGATTTCCTTTGCAAGGTTTCAACTGGGAGCAATGAAATACGGGATGGATTTTAGTTGTTGAGGGTAACAACAATTTGTAAGCAACCGGACCAATTCGTTGAATAACAGGAAAAGGACCAAAGAATCTCATGCTCAACTTCTAATTTTTTCGAAGTGCAAAAGTGTGTTGTCTATATGGTTGCAGTTTAACCAAGACCAGATCACCAATTTGTAATTCCATGAACCTCCTTTTCTTGTCAGCCTGTTTCTTCATGTATTGTTGAGCTTTGTAGAGATTAACTTTCAATTTGCTGATTGTTACATCTCATTGCAGTAATTGGTCTTGAACAGAGAGAGAATCATGTGGATTACGATTGTATTTGACTAAAGCAGGAGGATCTCTGCCATACACGATCTTAAAGGGAGTCATTCCACAACTATGGTGATAGGATGTGTTATACCAATACTCAGCCCAAGGCAACAACTTTGCCCAATCTTTAGGAGATTCATAAGTGAAACACCTCAAATACATTTCCAAACATTTGTTTAAGGATTCGGATTGGCCATCGGACTGTGGATGGTAGGCCGTAGACATGTGCAAAGAAGTACCACTTAATTTGAATAATTGCTGCAAAAAATGACTCAGAAAAACTTTGTCCCTATCCGAAACAATAGTCTTAGGAATGCCATGCAGTTTTACCACTGATTTAACAAAATTCTCTGCAACTAACTTACTAGAGTAATCAGCCTTTAAAGGGGAAAAATGGCCATATTTAGATAATCTGTCAACAACTACTAAAATGACCGTAAAGCCATTGGAAGGAGGGAGGCCCATGATGAAATCCATAGCAATGTCTTCCCAAATTTGCTGTGGAATGGGAAGTGGTTGTAACAGACCGGCAGGGAGAGTGTGAGACATTTTTGCTTGTTGGCAAATCAAACAAGCTTGAACAAACTGTTGTACATCTTTGTTCATACCCTCCCAATAAAATTGAGCTGCAATTCTAGCCAAAGTTCTTGTAAAACCAGCATGTCCTCCCATCAATGAGCTATGAAACTCATGTAAAATCTGCTGAATCAGAACATGAGATTGAGGAATAACCAATCGACCCTTCCATAAGAGTAAATTATCCTGCACAGAGTAATGAGGATTAGGATGCTGATTTAGCAAACACAAGTCTAGAACACCTTTAAGATGAGGATCCTGAGAAATAGCTTCCCTTATTGCATGCAGAATTTAGGTTGAGACCAAGCCATGCAACAAAATCGTGAGAGAGAATCTGCAGCAATGTTATCTTTCCCAGGCTTATATTCAATGGTAAAATCATATCCGAGCAATTTATGCAGCCATTTTTGTTGTTCTGGGGTGTGAATAGCTTGCTCCATTAAGCTTTTTAGGCTTTTTTGATCTGTTCTAATCACAAATTTATGGCCTAAGAGGTAATGACGGAACTTGGCAATGGCTTCTGTGATAGCATAAAATTCTCTAGTGTATGTAGACTGTTTTTGCATGGCAGCAGAAAGCTTCTTAGAGAAAAAAGCAATCGGGTGATGCTCTTGGCTGAGAATGGCACCTATTCCCACTCCTGATGCATCTGTTTCTAAGACAAATGGTTTCGAAAAATCAGGCATAGCCAAAACAGGGGCCTGGGTGATTGCCAATTTTAATTGCTCAAAAGCTGCATAAGCTGAAGGAGTCCAGTGAAAATTGTCTTTTTTTTAGTAAATCGGTGAGAGGGGCAGCCACCACGGCGTAATTTTTGATAAAGCGTCTATAATAGCCTGTAAGGCCAAGAAACCCACGCAACTGTTTCAAACTGGTAGGGCCTGGCCAGTCCATCACAACTTGCAGCTTACTTGTTTCCATTGCCACTCCTAAGCCGGAAACAGTGTGGCCTAAATAGTCCACTTGTGGAAGACCAAAAGAGCATTTAGATAGTTTGGCAAAGAGTTGATGTTGCTCAAGTTTCTGTAAAACAACTTCAAGATGCAATAAATGAGCAGACCAAGAAGAACTGTAGACTAAAATATCATCAAAAAACACAAGAACAAATTTCCTCAACAAGCCTTGGAAAACATCATTCATCAAGCTCTGAAATGTGGCAGGGGCATTGGTGAAACCAAATGGCATTACAACCCATTCATAATGACCTTGATGGGTTCTAAAAGCTGTTTTGAATCTGTCCTCTTCCTTTACCAAAAGCTGGTGATAGCCAGAACGCAAGTCCAATTTAGAGAAAAAATGTGCTCCATGTAACTCATCAATGAGTTCATCTACGGTTGGGATAGGAAAATTGTCCTTAACAGTGAGAGCATTCAAGGCCCTATAATCAGTACAAAAACGCCAAGTTCCATCTTTCTTCTTAACCAGAATAATTGGTGATGAAAAAGGACTCGTGCTAGGAACAATAAGCCCTGCCGTCAACATATCTTGGACCATTATTTCAATCTATTGTTTCTGGCTATGGGGATACCTGTATGGCCTGACTTTCACCGGTTCCGAGCCTTGTAACAAGGGAATAGAATGGTTTTGTGACCTACTCGGAGGCAGCCCCGAAGGAACAGAGAAGACCACCTTATATTTATTTAATAACAACACCAACTCAGGGTCGACATCAGGGTGTAATTGTAACGGTTGCTCTGGAGAATCATCTAAATGTTCGAAATGTAATGTAAAAAGCTCAGTTATGGCCTGTGTATGAGTCATACGTTTGAGATGATGAAACTGAGCTTGTATAGGTAAAGTGTTGGACTGCCCATGCAATGTGACAAACTGATTGCCCAAATAAAATTTTAGTGTAAGGGTGCTGTAATCTGAAATTTGAGGTCCAAGAGTAGCTAACCAGGCAGCCCCCAAAACTAAGTCAGCCCTAGTAACAGGTAGTAAATATACCGGCAATGTCAACGAGTGACCCTGAATTCGGACTTCCAAGTCTTTAACCAATCCTTCAGCAACTAAAGCATTGCCATTGCCTACTAGAACTTTAAAATTGGAGATTGGCTCAATGGGCAACTTCAAACAATGAGCTATTCTGGGTTGCAGAAAGTTATCACTCGAGCCACTATCTAGTAAAACTTGAACTGTCATGCCATTAATAAAACCTTGGAATTTCATTGTACCCAGTCCAGAAGCTCCTTTTAAAGCATTATACGATAAGTGATGTTCTTGTAACAAGTTTAATTCACCTTGCTGCTCAATATCCGGTGGCTCGGGTGGTTTTCGAAATCTGCATCTTGATATTGTAGAAGCAAGTAATGCTTGTTGGGACAACGATGGGTGGGAGAAAATTTCTCCTCACAGGTATAACAGAGCCCTTTTTCCCTTCTCAGTTGCATCTCAGCTGGGGTGATTCGCTTGATATGGGTATTTTGGATGGTGGTGGAAGCTGTAGGCGGAGTTGGAAGTAAGGGTTGTAAATTCGTGGATTTAATGGTTTGGTGGATAGGTTGGCTAGTATTTGGGTTTAGTGTTTTGGCTGCTGTATAAGGTGGATAGTGTTTGGGCTTGGTCATGTATTTTTCTTCATACAATTTAGCTAAGGAAACGGAGCGAATCAATGTGGAAGGAGATTGAGCAATTACATCCCAACGAATATCTGGTTTTAACCCTCCAATAAAACAATCTAATAATGCTTCAATTGTGACACCTTGCACACGGTTAGCCAGAGTAGTGAATTTGACATAATATTCCTGCACAGAGTATGTTTGGGTCAACTTAAATAAATTGGATCTAGAGCACTCATAGGGAGAAGGACCAAATTCCAGTTCTAACGCACGAGTAAAAGCAACCCAGGAATGGAAGGTATCTTGACAGTTCATCATTTGAAACCATGGGACTACATCCTTGTCCAAATGTATGGCAGCAATCGTTAGACGCTGATCATCAGGAGTATTGTAATATGAAAAGAATTGCTCTGCCTTGAATATCCATTGCAAGACATCGAAGCCATCAAAGCGTGGAAAATCCAACTTGACGTTACCCACCTGAAACGGCGGAGCAGGGTTTGCTGTTTTGTGCTGCAACAAGGTATCAACAGTTGACTCTAAGGTTTCAAATCTGGTGGCGTTTTCACGGTCTCTACTCTCTAGGACTTCGAGGATGCGTTTGACATCAGCCGTGAGGTCTTTGAGGCGAGTATTCTCCGCCATGGACAATGAAAGCACCAATGTAACAGTGATCAAATTCACCAATGGAACAGTAAACAATTCACAGAACTGATATATCAGTAAAGTACTAAAATAAGTTTGCACCAGTAAAAGGAATGAATATGGAAGTAAAAATGNTCTCGATATTTTATTTCTCGAAACAAAAAAGTTTAGGAATCATCCTATAGCTGCCATAGGCCAAGTCACAGAGAGCCTGCAATACATCAGAGAAAGGAAAGAAATTCTGCAGAGAGAAAAGGCAAAACAGAATTGTTCAACTAACTCCCTATTCCCCGTTTCGACCCCATATAAGAATATGTTTTTCACCAATAGAAATCATCCAGCCTGGAGTTTGTTATTTTGTTTCTAGTACTCTTTCTCACTCCTTGATGAGGTGTATTGACATTGAACTCTTGTGCCCTTTCAACATGTGTTACATACTGTTCACTATATTTAGGTACATGTAGCACAATTTTGATTGGACAGCTGAAGTCTGACATTCGTCCTTGCACCCATTCTTTTCTTGTTTTTTATTTTATTTTTGAATTATTAAAAAATAGGAGATGGGAAAAAAAGTAAGAAATGATAAAATGAGGATATTCAGTAATATTTGTTATTGTTGTAATTTTTTAAGATAATAAATTTAAAAAATGTACAAGTATATGGTCAAATAATTTAAATTAATTATTATTTTGTTGATGAAAATTAAAAAAGTAGAATTGATAATCAGTGCATTGTAGTTAAAATGGAAGTTCTTATTGTTTATTCTTTTCTTTTTCCTTCGATGGATACTATTACTCTTTCACTTTGGGTAATATGTTGTATTTCTTTGAGATCTTGAACCAATGTATTGGTATAACTAAATGTAATGATATGACTGAATTCTTTTGATTTACCAACCTAGAGCTAGTCAAGCTTTGTAATTTTTATGTTACTTGCTTTTCATCTGTTTAATATTTGCTCTTAATTTATTAGCGCTCGTTTTCTTCTCTTCTCTTGGTTGGGTTTAAGTGGAACTTTATTCACATGTTTTCTTGAAGTGGTAGAGAAGAAAAGTAAAGATAGTGCAGTGTAAGGCTTTGAGACCATGTCGTTTAAGAATTGATAGGGTAAAAGAAAATGCAAAAGTATTAAAAGTTAGAATCTAAATAAAAAAAGTTCATTATTTTGTAGTTTGGTTTGTGAAATGATGTGTTTAGAGAGAATTATATTGGGTTCATACATATTAAAGATTTATTATAATATACGAAAGTAAAATTGTGGTTCTAAGACGGTTTTACAATTCCTGTTTTGACTACTATATTTATAAAGGTTTTAAGATATTTTTTTTTTATAACATTTGGTATTTTGTTTTATTTGATATTATATATGTACAAGAATACAATGATATTTTAATATATTATTAGAATCCCTATGTGTCATTTTATTCTATTTGTTTGGAAATATTTGTGATTATAAGTTTTGCAATGTTATTTAGTATAATTATGATAATATGTTAAAATATGTTTGTTTGTATGGTAACTTGACAAAAAGTAGTGAAGAATAATTTTGAGTAATTGTATTAAAGTTAATTTCGTTCTTGAGAAAAATAATGAGAAGTTGTAAATGTTTTTGTAAATGTTAGTTTATTTATTATAACAATTATGATTAATTTTTGAAAACCCGATAGAAAAAGTCAAAAATTAAATTCCCGTGCATCGAATCTATCTAGTATTCAAAACTTAAACTAGAAGTATTAGTTAGGGTTTTGCATCCATTAGTACAAAAATCATATTTTATGACGTACAAAAACGAACTATGACGTACATAGTTTTGTACGTTATAATTGGTCTATATATTTTATGGCGTAGCAAAAATTTACGTTATCTGAACATATTATGACACTGTTTCTAATGAATATGAACATAGAAAATTTTACTCAATATCAATTCGAAACAATTTTCTCCAATATTCATATAAAAAAATGGACTGATTTTAGAAACAGTGTCATAATATATTCAGATAACGTAAATTTTTGCTACATCATAAAATATGTAGACCTATTATAACTTACAAAACTATGTACGTCATAGTTCATTTTTGTATGTCATAAAATATAATTTTTGTACTAGTGTGTTTGCAAGATTTATCATTTTTGTGCTGTGAGACATTAATTCAAATTGTTTAGTTTATCATTCGCTTTGAATTTTGACTGTCCCAATTGTAAGATTAACCTTTATTTTTTTCTTGAAAATTCGTGAACTTTGACTCAAATTGTTGATGTAGTGAATTGAGGTGGGGTGTGTTTTCTGCTGTAGGGATATCCAAAATGAGATGCATATTTTTATGTTTTTGCTCATTGTGGTTTTGTAATTGTCTGTAGTCTTGTTATTTGTTGCTTATGGAATTGTTTTCTTTGTTTTAGCTCCATAATGGGAAGGAGTTGGAGTCCAATGCTCCAAAGAGAGATCCAAAATCTTGACAAAGATCCAGATAGTCGCAAATCTGCAATGAGAGCATTGAAGTCGTATGTGAAAGATTTGGACATGAAGACAATTCCTATCTTTCTTGCTCAAGTTTCCGAGACCAAGGAAACTGGTTCTTTGTCTGGAGAATTCATAATTTCACTTTACGAGTTCTCGCTCGGGTTCATGGAGTCAAGATTGTTCCCATGATAGACATTATTATGCAATCCATAATTCAGACCTTAACTTCAAGTGTAGGCTCTTTTCCTCTTCAGCAGGCGTGCTCAAAGGTTGTTCCAGCCATAGCAAGGTATGCAATTGACCCCATAACACCAGAAGAGAAGAAGAGGCAAATAATTCACTCTCTTTGTAAGCCCCTTTCAGATTCTCTCTCAAATTTTCAAGAGATTTTGGCATGTGGTGCAGCCCTTTGCTTGAAGGCTCTTGTGGATTCAGATAATTGGCGTTTTGCCTCAGATGAGAAGGTTAATAGGGTTTGCCAGAATGTTGCTGTGGCATTGGAGGGAAAGTCTACTCAAACCAGTTCACACATGGGTCTTGTTATGACCCTGGCAAAGCGTAACTAATCCACTTTTACTAACAGTTTAGTATATTATTTTATGGTTCAGTTTTTAAAAACTGAACTTATAACATTTACAAACTGTGAGAGCTACTCTTACATCTTCTCTAGTTTCGTTCAACTGTTTCGTCTTGTTAAGAAAACTTTATTTAATAATGAAATATTAATAAAAGAAACTTTTCACATAAAAAATTAATAATTAATTTTTTAAGACAAAAGTTTTTTTATCACAAATTTTTATATTTTTTTTATCAATAAACATATCTTACTTTTTAAATAATATTATTTTAAGTAATATAAGTAAAATATATTTTTTAAAATTTAATTTTATTAAATGATTAAGTAGTAGAAATCATAAAAAAAA
>NC_028351.1:29254831-29261190 GCF_000741045.1 Vigna radiata var. radiata | reverse complement strand
AATATTTAAAATATTCTTTAATATAAATAAAAAAATATTATATTTAATTTGTGAATTGGTATATAAAAATTATCTCTAACATAATTATCAAGAAATTGTTTAAATTAGTTTCTAATTAATTTAAAATTAATGATAATAAATAACTAAAATCTTGTTATAGTTAGTTTTATAGACTAATTTAGACTTATTTCACAAATTAATTATAATTTTTTATTTATATTAGAAATTATTATCATTAATTTTTTTAAAATTGTAAAAGAGAAAATACCATATTTAATAAAAAAAAAAAGAGAAAAACTATTACAAAACTGAGACCATAAGATGAAGTAATATATAGCAGTTAGTATATTGAATTTTATGAGAAGGATTTACCTTCCAGCATTGGCAGAGCAATTAGATAAAAGCTTGGAGCAATCAGATCCAGTGTAGCATTGATTGCACTCACAAACTTGTTGATGACCTTTAAGAACAAGACCATCTAGGTATGCTCTTCCATGTCCTGAACATTCTATGGCAGCCACAGCTTCAGCTTCTTCTGCAGCTTCTCTGCTCCAGTTGTATTCCGATTCTCCTCTGCAAACAATCATGTTTGAGCCACACAGCACAAACATCAATGTCACAATCAATGATAAATTCATTGCACTTGTTTTTCTGGCCATTCTCTCTGTACGTAGTTTTTTCTTATGAAATGATAATATTCGTGCAGTTTCTGAGTTCAACTTCGAGGTTTCTGAAACAAAGTGGCTCATGCCATGCATTTATATAGCCAGAGCATGTAAGAACCAAAAAGTAATAAGAAAGTGCAGATGCAATTGCTTATTTTAAATATATTTATGGTTTTAAATTCAGTTAATAAGCAGTAAGAACGTTTAAGACGTAAAAAATCCTTAATTACGACGGCACTTTTAAGAGATTGAATTTTATTATCATAAATCTAAAATCTAATTTCATTTCCTAAAAATTATTCATTATAAGTTTCAATTATATAAATTAAATATTTATCCTGTATAAAAATAAAATACTAGTTTATGAAAAAACAAAGAATGAAGAATTTCATCTATGTTCATGATTTTGGCTTTTGCTTAGTTGTATTGAATTATTAGTCGTGGAAGGAAAATAATCGTGGAAAGACTTATGTGCAGCAAGTCTTGTTGGGAGCAAGACTTTCATCAATATCAATAAATACATTATTCGTTGAATTTCGAAGTCTTCTAATTGTAAAATATGGGTTAAAAAATTAAAATGCTCAATCACATAAATCATTTTGAGTGGTTGAAAAACTGAGTTTGTCGCTCTTGAGATGGTTGATAGTGAGGCTGAGTGGTTGAAAAATTTTTTAGCAAACATTCCACTAGGAATGAAATCAACCCCATCGGTGTCTATACACTGTGATTGCCAATCGGCAATAGCTATAGCTAAAAACAAGAATTACAATGGAAAGAATAGACATATCCAATTGAGACACAATTTGGTGAAGCAGCTGCTAAAGAGTGGAATTATTTCCATTGACTATGTGAAGTCAGAATGGAATCTAGCAGATCCTCTGACAAAACCCTTGGAAAGAAATATGATTTTAGAAACATCGAGGGGAATGAGACTTAAGCCACTTGCAAAGAAACAAGTGATGGTAACCCAACCTTTGTGATTGGAGATCCCATGAATGAGGTTCATATGGGTAAAAACAAGTCACTTGTTAGTTCTGATAGCACTAATTTGATTTTTAAATCAAATATGTCCATTCCTATGGTGTGTGTGAAAGTGCTAGAGACTGCATTATTAAGAGGTTAAACTTTGTAGTTAATCAAAGTTTTTAACGATTTTCATATCCCTTATGGGTGGTGTATGATTTGCAGCATACACTTGATGAAATCACCTATATGTGTGTCAAGTGGGGCCACTTGCATGAGATCTTGACATGATCTCTAGAGCACTCATGAATACCGGGCACGCGCATGGCCTAGTAAGCGCATCACAACGATAACAGCAAGGATTGTGGGGGTGTAATGTGATTGATAAACCTCTAACACACTCTAGTGTCTTTGGTTCATATAGCTTGCTATACCAATTATACTGTGTGTTAAGTTTCTTGATCTAGGACGGGTTCATATAGCTTGCTATACCAGCTCTGATGCATTACATCTTATAAAACCCAGGATTTACTTCTTTTCTTTCTTTCAATCATTGTTTCTTATCTTTTGCAATATGTGGGGGATTGTTATTATTTAACATAATATTGCAAAAGTTGTGCCATCAAAAGCGGAGGTTTTTCTCTCGAACTTGGACTGCAAGCTTGCTTCAACGGTTACTTTTGAAGATATTTCCAACGTGCATTGCATCCAACGTTTACTTCCCGCAAGTATCGTGCTTTCTGCGTCTTCCGCAAGCCTTGGAGATATTTCCCAACTGATGCCAATGTCTCTTTTCCGCAAGCAACACAGAAGTTGCAGAACGTGGCTTGGGTTTTCTTTGCACGGTTGCTCATTCACCCGCAAGGTTCGGGATTTATCCACAACGTAAGGCACGGGATTTTTCCCGTTGCATTTGGGCCTTGGGCCAATTTTCCTTGATTTTTCACTCTATAAATAGAGTGGCTTTGCTCATTCCAAGAGGATCAACTCTCTCATTCTCTTTTCTCTTTCTCTCATTCTTTTATTCTCTTTTTTGTTCTTTTCTTTCATTTCTCTCTCAAAAATTATTCTGGGTTTATTTTATTCTCCTCAAAGGAGATCCTTGCTAGTTTTGAGATCCTCAGAGATTGTTCTGAGAAGTTCCTATTATTGTATTCTGGGAGCTTGCGCAACACACAGCAGATAAGTCCTTAAGGACAGCTTACGAACAACAAGTCTTCTTAGCAAGACTTTCATAAATATCAATAAATACATGAGTAGTTGTGGAATATCAATAGCAAGTCTTCTAATCGTAAAATATGGGTTAAAAAATTAAAATGCTCAATTACATCAATCATTCTTAGCTATGGAAAAACTGCCTTTACCGCATTAATTTTCCATAGTTGGGTCCGATCAGTTGACTCATGCTATCTAATGGCTACTAACTTTCGTAAATATAAATATAAAAAATATCTTCTAATGTACTTTCTTCTAACCATATCTTTAATTATATATATATTTTTACGATTTCTGTTAATTTGTTATCCATTTTTATCTTGTTAAATTTTGTTTTAATAATTTTTTATATAATTATTTTTATTTTATTCAAGTAAATGTAATTTTATTATCATAATTATATAAAAACATTGTTTTTACTATAATATAATAATTTATTGTTATAATTATTTGTTTTTAACATCCAACGATTGAAATTCAGAAAATGAAATATCTTCGTCTAGTTTTGTATTAGTTTTTGTTTAATTGTGTATAATCTCGGTTAGTATAAAAGAAGAGATCTTATAGGAATTTAGGAAAAAATTTTGAGGAAAGGTTAAAAGGTCAATAAACATTTTGTGTCACGTAATTAAATTATCAATATATAAATAGATCTTTTGAAAGATGAACAATTGGAAAAAAAATTGTTATAATAACCTTAATTTAATGTTGGTAATCTTACTTTCCCTTTGAGGATTAAAAAAGTGAATTTAATATCTGAGAGCTAAAATAAAAGAAAGAGTTAAACTTCCACCCAAAGCACAGGCTTGTGAACTTCAGCGAGAGTGTTACATCATATAGAACCATATACACCTAATTAACAATACAATTAAAATAGAATGACACATATTTATATTTATTTGACAAACTTAACAAAATTAAAATGATCAGAAAAAAATAAAACTTTATAAATTTTTAAAAAACTAAAAAAATATATATAGAGTCAAATAAATATAAAAAATTGATGTATGTAAAAGTATTATTATTCTTTTTGGCAACAAGGTTTCGTCAATTTCAATCAAAACATTGTTGAGTTTTCAAGTCTTCTAATCCAAAATGGATAAGAAAAGTAAGAACCTCAATGACATCAAAACATTATTAGTTGTGGAAAACTAGCCTTCACCATAATAATTTTGGTTGGCTCAGTCGACCGATACATCTTTTCCATAATAACATTGTGGTTGTAAATTGTTAAAGAACAATAGGGACTGAAAGCTGAAGCAACTAATATGTGATGGCAGGAGATGGACCCAAATAATTGTTAAAACATACGGAAAAATCAATGCACTCAGATATATCATTAACATTTTAGTATGTAAAAAAGCATAAATGGGTGTTAATAAAAAGTAGTATTAGGAAGCCTCACTATTCAAGATACAAAGAAAAATCTTCACATTATAAATATTAATAGTCTTAAAATATAAAGAGAAATAATAGAAATTACGAATACATCAATAATAGGCAACGAAATGAATTTCTTGAAACCTTGCATTACATTGCAGACCTCAATAATCCATGCAGCTTTCATCTCTCAAGTTTTGAAGTTAATCTTCCATAAACTGCAACTTTGGCGATACAATTCAGAATATTTGCATTATTCGTGTCCTAAAGGAGATAAATTAGAGACAAAAATTTAGTAATAAAACTGAAAGAAAAATGATATTTTAACACCATTTTTTGACATCATTTTGACACTGCATATGTGGCAAAATGTGATTGGACGATTTCAAATTAAAAAAAGTTGAGGTACGAATATATTTAGAAGAGAAAAACCAAAGTTTGTTTTTTTAATTTGAAATCGTCCAACCACATTTTGACACGTGTAGAGTATCAAAATGGTGTAATGATGTTAAAATATTATTTTTCAAACTGAAAATCCCAAAAAAGTATGCAACTGTAAGCATGTTATGAGGGGTAGTATCAGAGTTATTGGCATTACCTGCTAGCCTTCCAGCCACCGGTGACACTTCGCAACGTTCAGTTCAACCATTAGAAGTATATATTCCACCAGTCTGTTCAAGAATGTGATGTAAGCAAATCTCCATGGTCTCCAAAGTAGAATTGATGCTAGTAAACCCCAAAAGCCTGTAAAGAACCCCAGTCCCAAGCTCATGTATAATCCTCCATGGATATCTGAATTGTCATTTTCACTGTCAACTGCTTCTCCTTGAGTCTGTTTTGCTGTCTTATCTCCGGGACAACTTCTGTTAAGTTGTTGACCACAAAGACCAATATTTCCTTCAAAACTAGAGGCTTCAAAGGTTTGCAACTGCCTTCCCCAAGGGATTCTTCCACTCAGATTGTTGTTTGATAAGTCTAAGACTGTAAGACGATCAATATTGGCAAGAGTAGAGGGAATTCTGCCAGATAAATGATTTCTTGATAAGTCAAGAAATTCTAGCGAATCTAAATTTCCAATCTCGGGAGGGATTTCTCTGCTCAAGTTGTTTCTTGATAAATTCACAGAAACTAATCCAAGTAAATACCCTAACTCTTTTGGTATTTCTCCTGTCAATTCATTACTTGAGATATCAACACTCCTCAGAAGATACTCAGCGTTCCAAAATTCACGAACCTGACCTTTCCACATAAATAACACGTTAGTTTCTTCCATTCCATTGGCAAAAAATTTAGATGACATTCTGCGGAACTTTTCTTTTCCAAATGCAACTACCCCCTTTTCCTTCATTGTAGTCAAATTTCTCAGACACGTTGGAATTCCTCTTGACAAGTGGTTCATTGAAAGATCCAAGAGACGAATTTGCCTCAAATAGCAGATCTGTTCTGGAACACTTCCAGAAAAGTTATTTAATCGTAAGCTCAAAATGTTCAATTGTTGCAGATTTTCTCCAATCCATGAAGGTATTGCACCAGACAACAAATTTTCACCTACGTCTAATACAGTTAATTTAGTGCAGCTTTTCAATGTGAACGGTAGTTCTCCAGTTAAATTGTTGTTTCGTAGGATCAGATATTGCAAATTAACAAGAGTACCCATAGATTGTGGAATCTTTCCTGACAATTTATTATTTTTGAGATCGAGAAATTGTAATGAACCTTTTAGATGTTCCCAACAATTGGGCAGCTGTCCCTTTATTTGATTATTTGATAAATCTAGAGTATACATTGATGTGGTTGTGCTTTTTCTGCAGAAGAACATGCCTAGATCTGAAATCTTATTGCCGGATAGATCCAACATGGAAGCTTGTGATAAAAAAGATGGAATTTCACCTTCAAGTTGATTTAAACTTAGAAATATAAATGCTCCACCATGATTAGTAAGNTTGATTGGTATGTCTGGAATAGTTCCTTTAAGACGGTTGTGAGACATGTTCAACTCACTTATATACTGTAGCTTATTCCAAAACCATTCTGGCACAAAGTCATCAATCTCAGCATCAGAAATGTCCATAAACTCTAAGCGATTTTGATTTTGGAGCCAACTCGGGAAACTAGGACCCAGTTTGCAAGAACCTA
>NC_028351.1:29243905-29254596 GCF_000741045.1 Vigna radiata var. radiata | reverse complement strand
CCAATGGATTTCGGTATTTCTCCGTATAAATGATTATTGGAAAGATCTAACAAGCTCAAAGATGTAAAGCTTGAAAGATTAGGTAGCATGCCAGTAATCCGATTATCAGATAATTGTAGACTCTGAAATACATGTCTGTTGCACGATGAAGAATTTTGAATAAAACTGGAAAGTTTCCCACTAAAATTGTTACCCCTAAGGTCTAAATCGCGCAACGTACATATATGCCCTAGAGAAGCTGGGATCTCACCATGCAGTCTGTTATAGAATAGGCTAAGAACTTCAAGAGAGTTCATTACGTTTCCAAATCTATTTGGAAAAAGACCTTCCATAAAGTTGTTATTAAGGTTAAGCCTATGAAGATTGGGGGTAAAGTTCAAAACCCAGTGAAATATAGTCGATGATTGAAAGAAGTTACCGGAGAGATCAAGAGTGACAAGAGAAGATGAAAAATTACTTGTTGAAGCGAATGGCACAAGAAAACTTTCATCAGTAAGGCGGCAATTTGCTAGATAAAGTTCTTGTAGTTTAGGGCAGAAGATTAAATTTCCTTGAGGAGGTGGAAAGACAATACTATTATGGTTGAACAACAATGAAAATGTTGATGATGGCAGCATATTATCAGAGAGATCGAGGAAGGAAAGAGAGGTAGAAAGGTTGGAATGAAAATGAAACAAAGATGAAATATTATGATCTGAAAGACTACAAGAAACTAACCTCAACTCTCTTAAGTTAGGAACAAGCTCTCGAATCGATTTTAGCCAGTGATGAGAGGAGCTAAGAGGCAATAAATCTAGGCCAAGAGTATCTAATGAAGTGAGAGAAGATAGCCATTTTGCATCCTTAATTGATAGATCAAAATGACCTCCAAGTCTAAGAGTTTGCAAGAAAGGAAGATTCCCAACCCGGAACGGTATTGCTCCAGAAAGTCCAATCTNCCAAAGATCAAGATACCTCAATTGGGTGAGATTTCTAAGTTNACCNGGAATTTCTCCACGGAAATCATTGTAACTTAGATCTAGATATCGTAAACTTATAAGTTTCCCTAGTTGAGAGGGGATTTCTCCACTGATACCATAGCTGTTTCTTAGATCAAGATACTCCAACTTTGGGAGATTTCCCAGAGAATAAGGAATAGTCGCGGCAAACCATGAAAATGATAGATTGAGATATCTCAAGTGTTTGAAGGAGCCCATGTTTTCTGGTATCTGACTGTCACTGAATTCACATAAGGTTACATCCAAATGTTGAATGTTTTGCAATTCAATCAATGAAGTGAGGTTAAATACACCGCTCAAATGTTGCAACTGAAGCATGTATATAAGACCTGTTTCGTTGTCGCATTCTACGCCTTTCCATTTGCAGCAATCTCCATCATTCTCATCATTCCTCCATGTAGACAGTATGCCATAGTAATCTCGGAGGCTATGTTTGAAGTTGAGAAGTGCTCTTTTTTCCCTCGCAATGCATGTCACGTGTGAGTTCTGTGATTGAGAGATGAATCCAAGAATGGATACGTGGAAATGCAAAAACCACACTGATATTGCAAACAAAAACCTGATGAAATAACTGTTCATTGCAAAATTCCAGAAATGAATTTTGAGAGACAACAATCGCTATGACGTTTGAATAAGTGTGTAGAAAGTGTTAACATTATTTGTATATAAAAAATATCTGAGTTAAGAAATCCCACCGTGCCTCGTTGACATAGGATATTACCAAGGACAATGATATTTTGACAACACTTTTTGACAACGAGACACTGTCATTATTTTATTGGTCTATTTGAATTTATGTTTAAAAAATATTTAAAACGGACCAATCACATACTGCTACGTATGCGTTGTCAAAAAGTTGTTAAAAAAGTGTTGTTAAAAGAAGTTTTTCCTGTTACCAATATACCTGTAAATTTGAATATCACATAACTAGAAATAGAAATTATAAAATTAAATACTATATATATAAAAAAAGTAAACTCATACATTACTATAAAATATTCTTGTTGAATCACTTCCCTCTAAAATCCTTAAAAGACCATGAATTTAAAATCCTAAATGATTAAAATTAATATTAAAATAATTAATAACTAAATAAAATTATTCAAATCTTCATATCAAGTAAAATAATTTCTTTCAATATATTATTATTTTAAAATATAATTTTTATACATTAAAGTTATATTAATTTAGTTTTAAAAAAATATTTTAAAGAATTTATTTTTTAAATATATTAATATATAACTAAATTTATTTTATTATATTAATCAAATTAGTTACAAAAAATTCTTTTCATATTTTTTTATTTTTCCTCAATCTAAATAATTTCATTTTTATTGCCGTCTGTCCCTTAAATCCAATAACATTTTTATTTATCTTTATTGCAATCACTAAATGAAAATAATTAAATAATAATCAATTTAGAGAAAAAAATTAATCATTATATTAGCTGACAGAACTTTATAAATTAAAAATTATTAATATTTAAAATAGTATTTATTATTAATATAAACTTATAATTGATTTGTGAATTAGAATATAAATTGATTTTTTATATTAACTATTTTAACAATTATTAGATTCTAAATTAGGTACCAAAGTTTAGGGTTAAATATGTTTTTAGTCCCTATATTTTGGGGTGATTTTGGTTTTAGTCCCTCTTTCAAACTATAGTACAATTTAGTCCTTCAACTTTAGAAAATTCTGGTTTTAGTTCTTTTTACCAATTTTTTTAAACTTTATTCACTGTTTCAAACGCCTTTCTCAGTTAACATTGAAGCAAAAATGTGTCAAACAATGTAAACAATCCAAATGCTATAATGTAACGTGCTTGAAACAGCAAATAAAGTTTAAAAAATTTGATAAAAAAGACTAAAACCAGAGTTTTCTAAAGTTGAAGGACTAAATTGTACTATAGTTTGAAAGAGAGACTAAAACCAAAATTGCCCCAAAACATAGGGACTAAAAACATATTTAACCTCAAAGTTTATACAAACATGCAATCTCTATTAAACACTTACAAAATCTAATTATTTAAAATAACTTTTAAAAGATGATGATTTGAAAAAAAATGTAATAATAAATAATTTTGAAACAGTTTAGTTTGAAAGTAGTTTTAATTTCCTTTTCAGAATTAAAATAGAGAAGTTGATGTTTGAGAATCAGATAAAAAAAAGAATTGAATTTCTACGCAAACCACAATTAGTTTCCCCTGTCAACTTCAGAGAAAGGGTTGCATCAATACCAATAAATATCAATAAATACGTTATTTGTTGAATTTTCAAGTGTTCTTAGCTCGGGTCTCATTAACGCTATGTTCGTTTAGAGGTAATTCACTATTCAGAATGATTTGCGTAGATAGATTTGCGATTAACTTTATGTTCGTTTTCATAGATTAGCATAGATTTGTGCAGATGGATTTGGAGGATATAAAAAAATTTCATTCCTCGTTGATAGAGAAGATTTGGAGGTGATTGTAATAAAATGTCACTTTTATCCCTGGTATGAAATAGCTTTTGCAGAGTTACATGGTAATAAAAATATTCATTTAAGATGGTTTTAATAATAATATATATTAATAATAAATATAATAATAATAATAAAACTAATAATAATTATTATTATAAAATATTATATTATTATTTCAATTTACTAAATTATAATTTTTTTACATTTTAAAAAATAANTTTTANTTTTTTCTTCTAATAAATTTTTTTACAATTATATATAACATTAATAATTATCATCTTATATTATTTTTACTATTAAGGGTATTTTGGTAATCTTCAATTTTTATCAATTAAACAAATTTTTTTATCTATCACATCAATCAAATCCTACACTAATTCTCACAAACTTTACTTCCAAATTCACTCTCATTTACCTTCAAATCCACTCAAAGAAACAACAATTAATTCACCTTTAAATTCCCTCAAATCCTTCCGCTCACTCTCCCTCAATTCCTCTCCCTCAAGATAATACACCCTAATATTTATAACTCAGCAAGTCTTATTGGGTCTCATCAATATTAATAAATACATTATTTGTTGAATTTTCAAGTGTTCTTAGCTTGGGTCTCATCAATATTTATAACGTAGCTTAGTAAGTCTTCTCAGCTTCGGTCCCATCAATATTAATAAATACGTTATTTGTTGAATTTTCAAGTCTTCTTAGCTTGGGTCTCATCAATATTTATAACGTACCAAGTCTTCTTAGCTTCGATCTCATCAATATAAATAAATACGTTATTTGTTGAATTTTCAAGTCTTCTGATCGTAAAATATGGGTTAGAAAATTAAACACTTCAATCACATCAATACATTATTATTAGTTGTGGAAAATATAATAAGAAAAAAAGAGTTCCACCATGCATAAAATTTTGAGAAACGCAGGAATCTCTCTGTTTTCAATATACTTATAATCATACCACTTATATCTTATATTTCTGTATTCATATTTAGACCACCATTCTATCTCATAGTTCACTAATCTCTTTTTCATTCATTAAACAATATAATTCTCTATCTACTGGGTTGCCGATTCGTTAGATGTTTGTATATTCCTTTTATCACTGCAATTCCTTTACGAATATACTCTTTTTTACAAACATTACGGTTAAGGCAATCATAGATACAAAGCATTTAAGTTCTTAATTTCACATGTACTTTATGTGAATTGAAGCTGATTAGTTTATTATGGTGATGACATACTCATTTTGCTACTGTTGGAATTTGATGGATTACTTTCTTATGCTTTTTTTTTTTTTTGTTGGGGCTATCACTTATTACTTTTTATATTAAAATATATTTCTTCGTATAAATGTGAGGTCAACAATTTAATAACTATTGAGTAAATGGGGATACCTGTAATTCTAAAAAAAAAATATTATCAAGCTTCATTTTGCATAGAGTTTTTTTTTAGTTATGTGTGTGATTGTGAACTATTCTTTTATGATAATATTTAATTTTTTTTTCTCTTGCTAGTATTAAAAGTCTCTTCTGTGTTGTCAGAGTGGTACAACAGAATGGTTAATGCATGTACAATAAACCAAAAAAGGAGTGAATTGGTTTTTTTTTATCTCAAATCGTTCTTTTAATAATTTTCTCTTAAATATAAATATTCCTTAAAACAATTTAAACAAATTAAAAGAGTAAGGAAGAGAGAAAATTGCACAGGTAATTTTTATACTGGTTCGGATCACAAAGATCCTACATGTTAATCTCAACCGAGAATTAACGTTTCACTAGCACAAACCAACAAACTATTACAATCACAAAGAAAATAAAATAGTTTGAACACCTCTCTTGTTACCCCAAGAGATGAAATCACTTCCCTTGTGACCCACAAAGGATGAACACCAACTCCGAATGCTCACGAAGGATGATAGACTTTCAACTCAACAACAGCAACAACACTCAATCACACTCCATGTGAAAGTTCTTGCTCTATGCCAACAACAACAACACTCAATCACACTACCTGTGAAAGTTCTCGCTCTATGCCAACACACCAAGTTCTCAAAGCCACAACACAACAAACCCTAGAACACTTATCACCACACACTGCAGATAAGAATTTAGAAAAATACACTTTTTATGTTTCGTATTTTTCGTATTTTAGAATGAGAGTCCCAATCTAA
Organism: Vigna radiata var. radiata; assembly: GCF_000741045.1. Lineage (NCBI taxonomy): Eukaryota > Viridiplantae > Streptophyta > Magnoliopsida > Fabales > Fabaceae > Vigna > Vigna radiata. The sequence continues at coordinate 29,248,962 of NC_028351.1, read as the reverse complement.
TTTATAGAGATCTAACTCGTCGTAATTAATTGTGATAATCAATTATCCACTTATGGTAATTGATTATGCATTTAATGAATGCACAACAGTAAAAAACTTGCTTAAAAATTTTCATAATTGCTCATGATAATCAATTATGGCATGTCATGATTAATTATTAATAATCGATTATTATAATTTGATAATCGATTATCTTGAGTATAAAATGAGGTTTTCTGATTTAAAAAATAATTTTTAACGCAACCTAAGGCAAGCAATACATAGAATCAAAGATAAACCACATCCTATAAATCAATCTACTAAATTAAAAAAAGCTTTAATATAAAAACAAGTCTTCATGAAGATCTTCCTACAATAAGAGCACTTGAGACTTGACTTTGAGACATCATCAAAATTTCTTTTCTTTAGCTTTATGCTAACATGTATAAAAACAAATTTTTCTCTATGATAATCATCTACAAACTTATGAGTGCTCTACAAACCATTGAGCACGAATAAATGTTCTTTTTGACAATACATTTCGGCTTTTGAACCGAGGTCTATATTGGCGAGATAAAAAGGTGGGAAACTTTTGGCCTCGGTTTCAACCGAGGTAATATCCCAATGGATATCGCTTCGATTCTTCTGCACTCGAAGTAGTAAGGAAGGAAAAAATGGGAGGGAAAGGGAGAGGGGGGGAGGGGGGGTGGGTTATTACCTTGGTTTAGGCCTATGGTAGCAGTTCAAGCTAGAACTAACTTCAAGAAAGATCACCACGGTCTTCTTGGAGAATTCTTGGAGCTCTTAAAACAGAGAATTCAATCTGAAACAAAAATGAAATTGTTAGATCATCAAAAGTCTCTGAACAGATTCGTGTTTAGCCTATTTATAGTTTTCTGTTAAACAGACTGTTTCTCAATCGAATACGCTACTAATTTAGTCAACTGGATTATGACAATTATAACAGACAGTCAACCTGGTAGCTCTCAATCAACAAAAAACAAAACAAATTTAATACAGTTGACCAAGTCATCAATGCTCAACTAACTTTTGAAAATATAGCCGTTAGAGTACAAAAGCATAACAGAATTTCAAATCAGTCAACAAACATAGTCGAATGTGTGGCGCACATAGTCGACTTTAACATACAAATCATTTTGAAATTCTTTTCTTCTCAAAATATCACACAACACTGATTCTCAAAATCTGTACAAAGAATTTAGCATAGTCGAATCCATTAATAATGTAGTCGACTACACTATAGCTTTGTCACACAATGATAAGTTCATGAAAGTACTTGTGGTTTTCAACTTTAAAACATGTGTAGTAAGACATATGCAATGATGCATTACACATAGCACATAAAGCACATATACACGTTCCACAGATATATCAATCAACATAGGAACATGTAACACAGTACATAAACATGTTCAACAGATATAACAATCAATCCAGCATAAGAACATGTAATGCAGTTACAACATGTACGTGTTATTAAGCAATGTGTTGTCATCATAGAAAACTAGAGTGATATAGAATTTGTGTTGTCAACAATCTCAACAGCGGTGACTCACCGCCCAGGGGTGGTGGCGACAGTTTTGCCAAATCCTCCCTACATTCTTCAATTCTCCACCCAAATGCAATTTTCTCAGTTCCAAACATCAATCATGGAATTTAATTGGTTCAAACAGTTCCAATTTCATCAAAGCATGCATAGAAATCAAAAGCCCTAAAATATCATGCTTCTACAAACTTTTCTATCACATTCATGACTTTAAAACCCTAAAAACATAATGAATGACTTACTTGTGTGGAGAGTCCTCAAATGTGTGCAAGATGCTTGAAATTTGATGATGAATGCATCCTAGATGCAATGCTCTCAAGAAACCCCAAACTTGGATGATGAATTAGGTTCAAAAGTGAAAGAAATTGGTCTTTCAAGAAAGGGAATGGTAGGAGAAGTGTTGGGAAATCTTTAGAAATGTGTTTAAAAGTGAAAAAGAGGCTAGGGATTAGTGGGAGACCGCTTGGGGGAACCCTAAGGGGTATAAAAATCACAAAATGGGCCAAAGAAACCAAGCCCGCTTTTAAAATGCATACCCCCCAACAACGCCACCGCCCGACGGTAGGCACGATTTTCATCTTTCCCTTTTTGCTTTGTTTCAAATGATTTTAACCTCGATTTCAACTTTCAAAATTAATTTTTATGCACTTCCCAATCACTTTACTCATGTATGCAACAATTAATCCCTAAATGCAACTAAAACAGAATTAAACATGCAACAAAATAAATCAACTGGGTTGCTTCCCAGGTAGCGCTTGTTTAACGTCACGAGCCTGACCCAAACCTTTCTAGCACTTGTCAGTAAGTGTCATCCTTACCATCACCCATCAGTAGGTGTACCTTCCTGTATCCTTCAGTGAATACATAAATTGTTCTAGCTTCCCCCAGTAGAAGCTACCCAATACACAAAAATTTAAAAATTGTTCATAATTACATCACCAAGAATTAAAAATTTAAGCAAAAAAATAATAATGTTCTTGGATCATTGGGGTGCCTCCCAGTAAGCGCTCTTTTAATGTCACTAGCTTGACCCAGTAAAGCTCATGTCTTTTCTTCTTTTTTCTACTGAATTTCTTCAGAAAGTTGAGAACACCGAGCACCTGCTTCTATGTCTCAATCATAGGAACTTTAATCTCCAATTTCTTGAAGATCTCTATAAAACATTTGAATTTCTTTTCCTTCCTATGATATTTCTTTGGATGAGGAAGAGGTTTTTCATATGATCTTTTCCATTTTCCTCTCATCCTCTTTTTCTTACTCTCCTCCCTCAACTTTCTTGTTTTCTTTTTTCTTGCTTTCTTCTTTATTTTCGCATATTTTCTCTTTTTTTCTTTTCTCTCAACCACTTCTTTTTCTTTCTCATCATCTTCTTCTTCCTCACTCAACCTTTCTGTTTCTATCTCCTCTATCTTTTTCTCATCTCTCTCTATATTTTCCTCATCAACAACCTTTTCACTTTCAGAGATAGTGGCTTGACATTCCCCTTTAGGGTTAACTTCAGTATTAGCCCTAAAATCCAATTTCTCATTTAAGTAACAAATCTACATCTCCATTCTTTTGAATGTTGCTTCCCTGTTTTTTTGATCGGAGATGAAAATTTGCATAATTTGTTCAAACATCTCCTCCAACCTGTTGATTTTCTCAATCAAACCAGATACCAGTTGCCATAGTATTTGATCGTCCTCCCACGTTTCTGCAGGTAAAGAGAGTTGTTGCTGCCATAGTTGTTGTAACGATCTCTTAATTTGGACGACAGCTTGCCCATATTGACTTAGGTTTATGCTTGAGTGAGGTTTGCCCCAATGGTTGAGTTCATTTTGATAGGATTGAGTGCCCTTATAGTCAAATTCTTGTTCATACTGCATCCTGCAAACCTTAAGCACAAAACCTTAGAAAACATTTATTATAACAAAAATAAAAACAAACATAAAAAATCAAGTCAAAGATAATCAATAATCACACTACTAGAATAGTTAAACCACGAGTCCCCGACAACGACGCCAAAAACTTGTTAGTACCCTGACAAGTGTACCAGATCGTATCAAGTAATAAATAGACGGTAAGTCCGAATATCGTTTCCCAAGGGACTCTTAGGCCTAAACGTTCATGTGAATTGATTTTTAAGACTTGATGAAAACAATAATTTGAATTTATAATGCAAAGAAGAAATTAAACATGCAAATGCAAAGATTGATCAATTGACAGATAAACGATATGGATGAATGGTGTTGTTGGGGTTTAGGGTTTCATCCTAATCCACTCTCCTATGTCTATTATTCTTATTAGATTCAACTTTGTTATCAATGTTCATGCAAATTTCTAATTTACCCTAAACCCGATGTCTCGGCGAAAAGAGCCTACTCATGATTACTAGTTTACTATGTCTAGTCTCCTTAGCAATTAGTCATGCATTTCAGTGCATAGAAGCTTAAAGCAATTGATTTTCCTATTCCTATGTCTAGGTAATATTTATCATCAAGAGAATTCCCTCAAGTCTAACCCTAACTATATGTGTCCATATAGAAAGAATCACAAATTATGCGTTTGATTAACGTCTTAAACAAAGCATTAGATATACGAAAGAAAAACTCAAACAATTGATAAACAAAGTATATGAATAAAATAAGAACTTCGATATAAGAGAGTTTCAAATAGGATTACATTGCTCCCCAACAACAAAGGGTCTTAGTTCACCATAATCATGGTGAAACTAGATGAATTGAATGGAAAATATGAAAGAGATAAACCTAGAATTGATAGATTGGAGCTTTTTGATGAGTCGATATTTTATTGATTTCACTTAGTTTATTGTGCTAGAATTAATCAGGGAATTATGCTTAATTGTCCGATATTTTTCCATTTTTCCTAATTATTCTTAATTTGACTGGAAATTCTAATTTTAATTCATTTAAATATTCTGAGCTAATTATTTGCATTTTTAATTGCAGGGAAAATTTTGGAGATATATTTTGGAACATTGGGATTTAGACAAAATAATTCAAGACTCTTTTAGAATCAGTTATATTTTAATTTAGTAGTTTAGAATTAATCAAAATTGTAATTTAGAAGTTTAGTTTTTTTTAGACAAGCTTGTGCACTTTGGGCCAATTTTGACAAAAACTTGTTAAGCCCAAAAAGGTGAAAGTGTGAACTGGCACCGAGGGTTTCTTTTGGTGGACCCCACCCCATTTTCTAGGGCACTTGGCCTTATTTTATGGAGGCAGCCGAGACACACTAGGAGGTGTGCTGCAACAGCCGACACATTCACTGAATTTTTTTCCTTTGGCTTTGGAACATTTTTCATGGAGTTTTCTTGGCACATATTTACTATTGACACGGGTTGAATGTTCTGGAAAATGAAGAAGCACAATTTTCTTGTTGCAAGCGTTAATTTCAATTGACTTTACTCTTTGCCATTTTTTTTTTATTTTGATTGTTGCACTTTTTGCAAGCTTATTCATTCACGTAGCCAGTCGTCACCGAGAGGAAGTTATTTTCATTTTTCTTATTT
>NC_028351.1:29238974-29243400 GCF_000741045.1 Vigna radiata var. radiata | reverse complement strand
CTAAATTTTATTTTCAATGTCATGTGTTATTTTTAATTTGTTGTTTGTTTTAGTTTTGTTTTATGGTGTTTTACTTGATTTAACTTTAAAAGCTTTCACGGATAATTTTAATGCATTAATGGAAGCACGTAGCTCATTTATCTTGCTTTACTGTAAGAGTTTTCTTTTTAAGTATTGATTCCGTGATGAATAGCATTTGATTTCTTTAGCTTAAGTACTGTGTCAGGATAACATGCCAAATGTTTCTTTATTATCTGCTGCATTTTAATTAGTTTACTAATCTTGTTTTAGAGACCGTTTAGTTTCAATGTAGAACCGTTCGGTCAAATGTAGGATCGTTCGGTGTTCCTGCTTTGTTCAGTTATTTTAATGTTTTCAATTATGTTTGGTTGTATTTAATTTCTAGTTTTACTTTAATTTTATTTTCCTTGCAAGAACACTTTTAAACCCCCCCACTACGTGCTACACCTAAGACTCGAACCGCATTTGGTCCTTGAGAGACGACCTAGGAGTCACTTCCTAGTTATATTGCATTCTTATATGCAATTAAATTTGTATGGGCTGCGACACCCATCAAATTTTGAAGTCGTTGCCGGGGACCAACGGTTCAGTCTTAGGTTTTTTGTGTGTGTTGTGTTTTGTCTCGTGTTGTGAGTGTGTTGTTCTGTTTTGTGTGTTATGTCATGTGTGTTGCATGTAGATAACTTTAGTTGCATATTTTCATTGCATTCTTCTTTTCCCCCTTTCTTCTACATGTCTACCTATTTTGGTTGTGTGAATAATGCTTACTCTGCCAGTGCCCATGGTTATAATTCTCCTTCTACATCTAACTCTGATATTGCTTCTCATGCATATTCTGCCGACTTATATGTTGAGAACAATATGACTCATCCTCCCATTCTTGAGAGTGCTCCTTGGGAGTCAGCTTCACTTAGTGAGGATGATGTTCATTGCGTTCTCACCTTTGGACTGATTCATTTGCTGCCTAAGTTTCATTGTTTTGCAGGTCAATGCCCACATAGACATTTGGAGGAGTTCCACACCATTTGCTCTTCAATGAAGCCTCCACATGTCCAAGATGATCACATGTTTTTAAAGGCATTCCTGCACTCACTACAAGGAGCGGCAGGTGATTGGTTGTATTGTCTTCCTCCAGGATCCATCACTTCTTGGGAAGAACTTAAGCATATGTTCTTGGATGAATTCTTCCCTGTTCAGTATGGTTCTAAGCCTACATTGGAGGAGTTGTTGAGACAGGTGACTGCTCAGAATAAGCAGTTTCATCAGGAAGCCAAAGATCAGATTATGCAGTTTCAGGAGTTTCAGTAGGAAATTACAACTTCCCTTCAGAGTTTGACTGATCAGCTGGGGCAGATTATCACTCAGTTCATTGAGGAACAATCTCAAGTTTCACAGGAATCACCATTTCAGACTGTTCAGCTTCCAGATGATGTTAGTGCCATCCACATAGGAGATGAGGAGCAAAGTCATGAGGTTATTACTATACCACCTACTTTCCCACACTCTTATGTCCCCACTCTTGCACTTGAGGAGACTGCTAAAGATCTTGAGGACCAGGCAGATATGAGCAACACCTTCGAGATAGGTAGACCACTTTCACCTTCCACCACTCTACCAACTTTCAGGGAAGTGGAGGTAAACATACCTGTGATTGGTTTTGTTATTGATGATTATGCTGATGATAGGTATGCTGATGATTGTATTGTTGATGAACATGTTTTTAATTCTCCCTCTCTGCATGATGAGAACCATTTTTTGCTATCACACCTGAATGTTTGTTCTCCATGCACTGAACATGAATCTAAGCCTGTTGTTGATATTGTTTCTACATTTGAATTTGATTCATGTACTGAGAGTGTAATTAAGGTCCAGCCTGTTACATTTGGATTGGGTGTTATATCTCTGCATGTCATTTCTGTGGAACCACATTGCACTAACCATGTTGTAGGAGGTACATATGAATTTGTCCAATAAGCACCCACAATGGAGAACAAGCGTGCGAGTATGCATAACAGTTTAAGATTAATAGGCACCAGCTGGACTTGCTCATTAAAAATCAATGCTTCTTAGATCCAGCTATGGAGGACATCTTCCTGCTTGATCAAATTTGGAGACTGAAGCAATTCCTCCTCAACACTTCCTTGCTGAAACCTATGGTGGAAGACCTCTCCCTTACAGTCCAAAATTGGCAACTGCCACCATGACCAGGGGAGTTTTCTTTTCCCTTCTTCCCCATTTCCATACTTTTATTGCACTTGTCCATGATCTGTTGACTGTTTTGATTTCTGATCTGATGATTGTGACACACTGAGGACATTGTGTAGTTTAAGTGTGGTATATTGGGAGAGACTCTGATTTTTCTTTGTTAGTTTATGTTTTCTGCCTATTTTTTTTTTGTTTTCTAGATAGTTTTTGTTTTGTCTTGTGTACAATTTTGCATGTTTCTCTTGATTTCTAGATTTGGTTTAAGTTGTAGACTTGTATTTTACTTCATTGATACTCTGATTTGTTGGATATCCTTGTTTTTCTTTGCTTGGAAGATGATGATGATGTTTGAGAGTTGATTTGATTGTGACAGAAATACCCTGTGTGAGATTTGAGCCACTTTATGTTCTTTCTTGTGTGATATATCTCTTGATTACTTGCGCATATGTCTTGGCTTGAGTCTTGTTGATGATTCTTGATTGATATGCATGTTTGGAAGTGATAAAGGCAGTTTTGTTGTTGAGCCTCTCTAGCCAGATGAACCTACCTTGTTTTAATTCCTTGATAACCCCTTTGAGCCTATATTTTTCCCTATTTCTTTGCTTTTAAGCTCATACACTAGCCCTGAGTGAAAAACCATGATTACCTTAACCTTAGGGAATTTTGGAGCTTTGGAATTGTGTTGGGAATAAGTGTGGTCTCTTGGGATATTTAGATTAATTGGTTAGTTGGCTCCTTTTCTTGTTTTTCTTTGTAAATATGTGTGTATCTTGTCTCTTACAGTTGTGTTCTAGATAGAGAGGGAAGAAAAGAGACAAGATGGAAAAAAAAGAAAAAAAAATACAGAAAAATGAAAAAAAAAATTGTTGTGAATAATGGAGTCAAGAAGAGGATTGAATTAGAGGGTTTTGGGTGTGATTTGACTTTGTTTTCACTTGTTCCCCATTGCTCCTCTATTCCTTTTGGTTTGTAGCTTCTCATCCATATTTATCCTCCCTTGTCCTTGGCCCCATTACACCCATAAAAGACCTTTTGATTTGAACATGCATATGTGTTTGAGTGTTGATATTAGAGGCCTGCCAAGTCTGTTGTTGCTTGCTTTCTTGAGTGTTTTGAGTTGAAATTCTTTACCCTAGACACTTGAGAGAAACACTGATAGTGTGCATCTGTGAGGTTTTGTTACTTTTGATTCACCTCTTAAGCTGACTGATCATTTTGCCATGCTTTGAATTTCTTGGATGATTTCTCTGAGTATCTGCTTTCTTTGATTCTGTGTTGGATATTGTCTACACCTTTTCTTTGTCCAGATTTCTTGAGAACTGTGTGATTCTGTCTCTTTCCTTGTGAGTCTTTGTTTTTCCGTGTGTTGTGTCTGTGTCAATTCTCTGATGTCCGTTGAACTTTTCCTTGTTTTGTGTCTTGATTTTCCCCAGGAGTGCAAAAGACTAAGTGTGGTCTATTTTGATAAGTCGATATATTATTGATTTCACTTAGTTTATTGTGCTAGGATTAATCAGTGAATTGTGCTTAATTGTCCGATATTTTCCTGTTTTTCCTAATTATGCTTAATTTGACCGGAAATTCTAATTTTAATTAATTTCAATATTCTGAGCTAATTATTTGCATTTTTAATTACAGGGAAAATTTTGGAGATATATTTTGGAACATTGGGATGGAAACAAAATAATTCAAGACTCTTTTAGAATCAATTATATTTTAATTTAGTAGTTTAGAATTAATCAAAATTGTAATTTAGAAGTTTAGTTTTTTTTTAGCAAGTTTGTGCACTTTGAGCCAATTTTTATGAAAACTTGTTAAGCCTAAAAAGGTGAAAGTGTGACTTGGCACCTAGGGTTTCTTTTGGTGGACCCTACCCCATTTTCTAGGGCACTTGGCCTTATTATATGGAGGCAGCCGAGACACACTAGGAGGTGTGCTGCAACAGCCGACACATTCATTGAATTTTTTTCCTTTGGCTTTGGAACATTTTTCATGGAGTTTTCTTGGCACATATTTACTGTTGACACGGGTTGAATGTTCTGGAATGAAGAAGCACAATTTTCTTGTTGCAAGCGTTAATTTCAATTGACTTTACTCTTTGCAATTTTTTTTTTTATTTTGATTGTTGCACTTTTTGCAAGCTTATTCATTCACGTAGCCAGTCGTCACCGAGAGGAAGTTATTTTCATTTTTCTTATTT
>NC_028351.1:29232499-29238444 GCF_000741045.1 Vigna radiata var. radiata | reverse complement strand
CTAAATTTTATTTTCAATGTCATGTGTTATTTTTAATTTGTTGTTTGTTTTAGTTTTGTTTTATGGTGTTTTACTTGATTTAACTTTAAAAGCTTGCACGAATAATTTTAATGCATTAATGGAAGCACGTAGCTCATTTATCTTGCTTTACTGTAAGAGTTTTCTTTTTAAGTGATTCTGTGATGAATAACATTTGATTTCTTTAGCTTAAGTGCTGTGTCAGGATAACATGCCAAATGTTTCTTTATTATCTGCTGCATTTTAATTAGTTTACTAATCTTATTTTAGAGACCGTTTAGTTTCAATGTAGAACCGTTCGATCATCTGTAAGACCGTTCGGTCTTCATGCTTTGTTCAGTTATTTTAATGTTTTCAATTATGTTTGGTTGTATTTAATTTCTAGTTTTACTTTAATTTTATTTTCCTTGCAATAACACTTTTAAACGCCCCCCCTCACTACGTGTTACACCTAAGACTCGAACCGCATTTGGTCCTTGAGAGACGACCTAGGAGTCACTTCCTAGTTATACTGCATTCTTATATGCAATTAAATTTGTATGGGCTGCAACACCCATCACTTTTGCATCAAAAATCCACCTCCAAGGTGTGTAGAGAGTGTTTTTGTGTCTTTCTGCCAAAAGATTGCTGCTCTGGTTCATGCAAATCTATTTATAGCCTAGAGAAATATTAGAAATTAAGTCCAAGCCCATAAGTACACCTCCCAATGGTGGGTTCCACCGCCCGGCGGTAGGCACGACACTTGTATCACCCCTCAGCGTTGCCGCTTGAGCGTCCTCCAGAACTTCTACTGATGACTCCACCGCCCAGCGGTAGGTGCGATTCTCATCTCACCCGTTGGCGCTACCCCTTAAGCATCTGACAGGGCATTCATTGAAGGTTACACCGCCCGGCGGTGGCTGCGATTCTTCTTTTCTTCAATTATCCACCTGCTTTTGCTTCCAACACCTCTCTTCCTTCACTTCCTTCATCAAACCCTGATAAATCCTATCAAAGCAAGGGAAAACCAAGCATAAAACCCAGAAAACCCACTTTGACTCTCTTAAACTCTAACTTAAGCAATTTGCATGATTTCAAGCTAATTCTAAGTCATAAAGGGTGTATTTTAATATCAATTTTAAGTATTAAAATAACGGTTTTTAGACCGTTATCACTTGTTTCAACCCATAAAGAGCCTTCTTTAATTTCAACACTTTATCTTCTTCTCCTTTAACTTCATATCCTTCTGGTTGCTCAATGTAGACTTCTTCTTCAAGAACTCCATTTAAGAAGGCGAATTTGACATCCATTTTATGTATCTTCCAATTATTTTGAGCTGCTAATGATATAATAAGTCTAACAGTTTCTAGTCGAGCAACTGGAGCAAATACCTCATCATAGTCGATGCTAGCCCTTTGACCGTAGCCTTTCGCCATCAATCTTGTTTTGTATCTCTAAACTTCTCTTTTGAAGTCCTTCTTTGCTTTGTAGACCCACTTGACACCAATTGCTTTGTCCCCTTTTGGAAGCGAGACTAGCTCCCAAGTATCATTCTTCTTTATTGCCTTGATCTCTTCATCCATTGAATTTCTCCAACTCTTCTTTTCAATTGCTTCTTGGAAGTTCATGGGCTCACAGTCCGCAAATAGACAGAATAAGGTAACATTGTCTAGATTTTCAGTTACCTCATAAATTTCTTGTAGACTTCGAAAAGTTGGCATTCTTTCACTTAAGCTTTCATAATCTTGAATGGTTGTATTTGATGAAGTGGGTGGAGTAGTAGGTGCCTCTTGTGGTTGTTGTTGTTGTTCCACATCATCTTCTTCAATGCACAGGAAGAAGGTATGATCATCACAGTTTGTTGACCTATCCCATTCTTCTTCTTCATCAAACACTACATTCCGACTCATGATTGTTTTCCTTGAATCAGGATTGTAGAGTTTGTACCCTTTGTAGTTGGCGTCGTAACCAATGATGATGTATTTTTCACTTTTGTCATCAAGCTTTCTTTGTTTCTCATTTGGCACATGCACGTGATTTATGCTTCCAAAGACTTTAAGATGAGAAATACCTGGCTTTCTTCCGCATCATGCTTCTTGGGATGTTTTTCCACTAACGCTTCTTGTTGGAGAGTAGTTAGTTAGAAAGACTGCACATGCAACAACTTTGTTGAGATTGTTTCCAACACAATATCTAATATCGCTCTAGTTTTTTATGATGACAACACATTTTTAATAACACATGTATTGTTACTGTGTTACATTGTGTTACATGTTCTATTGATCACTGTTTGATATCTTGATTGGACCTGTTCTTGTGTTTATATTGATATGTGAATGTACATTGATTGAGCTTATACATGTTACCTCATATCTGGTTGCATTACACATGTTTTGAATGTTGAAAACCACATGAACTTTTATGAACTTACATTGCATGTCATAAACTACAAGTTGTAAGTCGACTTCATTATGGGGGAAATCGAATTAAGCAAAAGTCCATGCATAGATTTTCAAAAACAGTGTTATATGTGATTTTAGTTTGAAAAGAATTTCAAAGTGTTATGTTTTGTGGTAGTCGACTTGGTGAGCTAAGCATTCGATTGCATTGGTTGTTTGTTTTGAAATTCTGTTATGCTCATGCTCTATAACGGCTATATTTTTAAAAGTTAGTTGAGCATTTATGAGAGTCAACTGTTTTGACTGGAACATTTATTAGTTTGACATAATAGCTACTGCATTGACTGATCTGTTATAACTGTCATAACATAGTCGACTGTATTAGTAGCATATTCGACTGTAGGAGCTATATATTTATAGAAATCTATAAATAGACGAACTTGATGTGTATCAAAGAACTTTTGGAACATTTTGATTAAACTGACATTTTCAGAATTTTGTTTCATATTGATTCTTTGATTTCCAGAGCTCCAAGAACTCATCAAGAAGACAGTGGTGATCTATCTTAGAAGAGTTTTTAAAGGAGTCTTGTGTTGCACGCATTGCTTGATCAATATCTGCACATTGAGGTGCTTTCTAGGATGATCAAGGTACTTGTTGGCATTCATGGAGATTGCTGGACTTGTTGTGATTACAAGGGTTAGACTCGTGGAGTTTGGTATGCTCTGAGGATTGTTCAGAATGGGTTGTTGATTGCAGGAGAGGGGATATCTTGCTGCAAGTCGTGTTTGTGTATTGGCTATATTTGGTTTGAGGGTTAGAGAGGAGATTTATATTTTTGACGTGGAGGTCTTCTATAAATTCCTTGCTGTAAAAACCTTGACCATTATAGTGCAATTGCTTCCTGGTATTGGAAGGACACTACATGTAGGCATTGAGGTCGAACCAGTATAAAAACTCTGTGTTTGACCTTTCTATCCTTATTCTTTTACTTTCAGTCGATTGTGCTTTTTACGTAGTCTACTTTGTTTTTTCGCTGCATATAATTTTCATTTACTTGCGTTCCAAGAAAGACTGTGTTTTGCATTCAAGATTGCGAAAACACTCTGATTTTGAAAACTCACCAATTCACTCCCCCTCTTGGTGTTAAAACGAAGCCTACCTGTTTCTCAACAATTGGCACCAGAGTTGGTTTTCATAAAATATTTGAAAAACTAGTCAACTCTGTTTTTCTTTGAATCGACTATTGACTTGGGGATGGCTTCTAGTTTTCAAACTTTTGGTGAAGGTGCTTCAACAAACAAACCACCTCTGTTTTCTGGTGAAAATTATCCTTTTTGAAAAATCAGAATGCAAATCTTTCTTGAATCACAAGATAGAGGAATTTGGGATGCAACCTTAAATTGTCCTTATGAACCTACAAAAATTGTTGATTGGAAAATTGTTTCAAAACCTTTTACAGAATGGTCAAAAGATGAAAATAGGAAAGCACAACATGATATTAAAGCTAGAAACATTATTGTTTCTGCATTAACAGTTGATGAGTTTTTCAGGATATCTCAATGCAAATCTGTAGAAGAAATATGGGATGTCTTGGAGGTCACACATGAAGGCACTGATGAAGTTAAGAGAGCAAGGAAGAACTCGCTGATTCAAGAGTATGAACTTTTCCGGATGAAGGTTGGAGAGACTATCTATGATGTCCAGAAAAGGTTCACACACATTGTTAATCATCTCATGTCTCTCGGCAAAGCTTTTGATAAATAAGAGATCAATATCAAGATTTTGAAAATTCTGAACAGAAATTGGCAACCAAAAGTCACTACAATCTCAGAATCCAAAGACCTCACAAATATGAATATGGATACCTTGTTTGGCAAGTTAAGAGAACATGAATTGGAACTTGGTAGATTGAAGGATGAGGAAGAGATTGAAGAGAAGAAGTCCATAGCTCTAAAAGCTACAAACAGAAAAGTATCAAAGTCAGATGACTCAGATGCAGAGATGGACGACAAAGAAATGATGACCATGATGGTAAGAAAGTTCAGTCGATTTATGCAAAATGATAGTCAACTTACTAACCATGCAGGTCATAGTAAAGTAAAGAAAAGCTTCAGATCAAACACTGTCCAATGTTATGAATGTGGAAAGGAAGGACATATCAAGCCAGAATGTCCAGAATTAAAGCCAAAGCAGAAAGCAATTAGAAGGTTTCCTCAAGGCAAAGGAAGAAAACAGAAAGGAGCCTACATTTCTTAGGAGAATAGTGATGGACTCTTCAAGTGATGAAGATCTAGATCAAGAAGAGGAGTCTAACATATGCTACATGGCTGGAACATCAAAGGATGATTATGACAGTGATGAAGATTTTGAAAGTCTACCAATAAAAGTGAAGTATGATCAGCTATTTGATGCATTCAGAGAAATTCATGTTAAAGCTATGCGACTGCAATACAAGGTTAATCAACTTACCTATGAAAGAAGAGACTATGAGTATAAAATCAATAACCTTGTATCTGATAATGAAGAGCTTGAAAAGAAATTGAATGATGTGTTATTATCTGCTAAAGAGATTAAAATTGAAACTGTTACAGTTGAAAAATCATGTGAAAAATGTCTTACACACATTGAGAAAATAGATTACTTGACTAGCACGCTAGCCAAATTTACTCAAGGTAGAGACAAGGTTTAAACCCTTTAGTTGTCCCTATTTTTGGGGAGTTTTTCCAATTTGATCCCCTTCTTATTAAAATTCCCAATTGGGTCCTTATAAGTGCTAATTTCAATCAATTAAGCCCTTGCCATTAAATTTAGTTAACGGGGTTAACTTTTTGTACAACAGGGAGGATGACCTGTTCATTTTTATAAACGTGGTGTTTTTAGAGTTGAAACGTGGCATGGATTAGAGATGAAACGTGGCATACTGGAGTTCATCACGCTCCATCACCTCCTTCGTAGTGCCAGCGATGCTCGTCTCCTCCACCACCAATGCAAACCCTCACGCCACCGAAAGAAGAAGCCATCGCAAGTTTCGTTAGAACCACTGTCAAATCTCGAAACTTGTAGTGCAAAAACTCCAAAATCGCAGTGTCACCATGAGCATCACCACGAAACTAAGCTCCTTGCTTCATTTCCTTTATCGCGAAACACTTTCTTGCAACCTGCAAAATCTGAAACACAGAAAGCCCCAAATCTCTTCGCACCAAAAACCGTAAATTACGACTGTTGACGGATTGGCAAGTGTACCAAATCGTTCAAGTAAAAATAAAATGGTAAGTCCANGTATCGTTTTCCCAAGAGACTCACGACACTAAACTGTTGTGCTTTTGCTTAACCAATCAAGACTATAAAAATAATATTTTNGGATTTTTATAAAGTGCAGAAAAATAAACATGAATGCAATTTGATCAATTGAGGTTAAACACAAAACAATGGATGAATGGATGTTGTTAAGTACTAACAATTTCATCTATTCCACTCTCTCTTGCATACTACCCTTGAATATTAGTTGATTGATTCAATTGTTATGCGACTTTCTTAGCCTCCCCT
>NC_028351.1:29227634-29232014 GCF_000741045.1 Vigna radiata var. radiata | reverse complement strand
GATACAAACCCTAAGACGTTCTGGCCTTTAAATAGGGCATAAAAATGACATAAAACAAGTCCAGGCCCAAACAGATCATAAAAAATAACATAAAACAGGTTCAGGCCCATCTGACAACCGCCCGGCGCCAAAAATGGCCGCCCGACGGTTTGCCTCAAGCCGCAGAACCGCCCGGCGCCACGTTCAACCGCCCGGCGCTGGTCAACTGCGTTTTGGTTGACTGGTTGACTTTTCCTGGTTGACTGTTTGACTTTTCTGGTTGACTGGTTGACTTTTCTGGCTCTCTGCATATCTTCAACCTTTCTTTCCTTTTCTTGAGTCTAAGACCTTCATCTTCAACTCCATTCTTTACTTTTCTCAAATTAGATGCAAAACAATGCAAAACAAGCATAAAATCACTAAAAACAGCTTTTGACTCTCTTCAGACTCATTTATTGAGTTTTGCTTGATTCTAAGCTCATTTCGAGTAGTAAAGGGTGTAATTTGGTCCAAATTGACATATGAAAATAACTGTTTTTCAACCTTCATCAACACCCCAAACTTAGAATTTTGCTTGTCCTCAAGCAAAACAAAACAAAAAAACACAAAACAAAATTTGGCTTTATACTGTCTCATCCAATGCCTCAACAATCCCGAGGTACATGACAAGACCACTCAATTCAATATCCTCAGTGAAATCCAAAATAAGATACATGCATGCTTGATGAAGGTTGAAAATAAAATTAAATACTTAATGCAATAGAAACATCAATATCCTTTAAAACGGTACTAAACAAAGTGAGTTAAAAAAATTAAAATCTTAATTGATAAAATAAAATATTCAAAAATAACAATTGATATGATTGGATTTTTAAATATTTAATTTTTTGTTTCAAATATTATCATGAATAATTAATTGTTATAAATATACACACGAACTAACAATTTTTTTTTATCTACTCATTCATTGTATATATGGTAGGTTTATTAATATATGGTAACTGTTTTCAATGTTCTATTAATGATGAATTTTACTAATTGACATAAATGCCATTTATTAAACTCTATTATATTTCGAAATTTATTTTATTAAATGAATTCTTATCAAAGATTTAACTTAAATGTTTGCATTGCTGTAAGGTTTAAACCCTTTTTTGATCCCTAAGTTAAGTTCTGATATTCAGTTTAGTTCCCACTTTTAAAAATGTCAAGCTTTAGTCTCTATGATATGAAAAATGTATCAAATCAGTCCTATTCCTTAACAAATCACAAGTTTTTCATTAAGTAATTTGTTGTTCATAACACATTCCGTTAACAAATCACAAAATATTGGATACCTAAGTATGAAAACTTGTGATTTATTGTTCATTAAGTACTGTCATGAGGACTCATTTGATACATTCTTCATATCATAGGGACTAAAGATTGACATTTTTAGAAACGAGGACTAAACTGAACATCAGAACTTAAGGGACCAAAAAAGGGTTTAAACCTTGCTGTAATTACCTTTTAGTACATCTTTAGAGCTGTTAAAATGGGTTACAATCCGCGGGTCAACTCGGTCCACACCAGGTTCGGGCTGGGTTGAGTTTGAAAAAATTGTATTTTTTTTAAGCGGGTCAGATTTTAACCTAGTTCATTTAAACCCGGCTCATGTGGGTTGAACCCGTGGTAGGTTGGGTTGGCCCACCAACCCACCTACCTAATTTTATTTTTGTTTAGATTTATATTACTGAAAGTTTTTAATTTTTTTATTTAAAAAAAATTGTAATTAAGTGAGGCAGTGAACCAATCCGTTTACCCACCAATCCGTTTACCCACCAACCCGTGGTGGGTCGGGCCGAGTTCGAATTTTTCTGACTCGCTAATAAATGAACCGGATTGAATTGACTCACTGAGTGACCAACATGTGATAAACAAGAACGGGCTATGGCAAGACTTATTAAAGGTTTTAATCCTTATTACTCTTATTATTTTTGAATGATTTTATCATTTACATAATTCTTTATAATTTGATGTTTCATTATCCCTTTTAAATAATAAATATTCATATCTTGGAGTTCAAATAAGCTTTTGAACATTGAATCCTTTCTAATCCCACGTATCCTATTAAGACATCCTCCATAAGGGGAACGATGAGAGGAGGAAATTTTGAGTTTAGTACCCGCTTTTAAAAGTGTATACATTGGGTCCCCATGTTTTACAATTTGTGTCAATTTAGTGAATTAATGACACTTCAAACAAGTTTGTAACAGCAATTGGAAGGTGTCCAAAGGTTCAAACAGTTAATAAACATGTTACAACTCAAAATGACTTGTCCACTTGCAAATTTCAAGCCAAATTGATGATTCAAAGGGACTAAATTGACACAAATTGCAAAACATGGGGACTCAATGTATACACTTTTAAAAGCGGGTACTAAACTAAAAATTCCCTCTTGGGGACCAATTAAGGATTTAAGCCTTCTTCAAACACTTTCCTTTTATACAAATGATGCTAACATTTCATCAATCAAACTTCAAAAGAAGCCAATAAAATGTTAGTGATCATTCTGTTTCAGAACAAACATACAACCAACACTTTGTAATCTTGATTTATCACTCAATATTTGTATATAGTATC
Source organism: Vigna radiata var. radiata (assembly GCF_000741045.1). Taxonomy (NCBI): domain Eukaryota; kingdom Viridiplantae; phylum Streptophyta; class Magnoliopsida; order Fabales; family Fabaceae; genus Vigna; species Vigna radiata. Next base: position 29,229,413 of record NC_028351.1, on the reverse strand, counting down.
CACTGCTCAATTTTTACTTTGGGAGCATTGTTATTTAGTTTGAATTTTAGGAGAATATTAGTATGCAAATTTTTTTTCTTATATAGTCGTTTTTGAGTGGTGTGAAAAAAGGGTCATTTTTACACTTTTTGCTAAAAAATTATATATTTGTGTTTGATTTGCAAGTTAAAAAATATATATTTTTGAACAAAAGTTTCAATCTTAGATTTGTCATTTTTTAATGTATGTTGGCATTTATTTTCCAAGGAACGATTAAACATATTACCTTTTGCAGAGTAAATATGATTTAAAAAGTATATATATATATATATATATATATATATATATATATATATATATATATAGGGTTTGTTAACACGTGTACGCCTGTTTTTCAGGTTGTTACGTTTTAACAATGTATATCGGATTACAGTAGACAAAAATACCCTCATTTATCATGGATTCTATGTTTTAAGGTTAAGGATATTTAAATAATTTTCATTCTCAAAACTAAGAAAAAAGAAAGAAACCCCAAACCCTTACTCACCTCCACAAATTCCTCTCAACCCTTTCTCTTTCATCTCTCTCACTCCAACATTTTCTCTGTCATCCTTACTATTGTCCCAATTGAAAAAAAATAACCAGAAACCCTTGCTTAACCCAAATTCACCTTCCTCACTTGTCCAATTTGTTTCTCTCTCATCTCCATACTCTCCCTCAGCCACATACAACAATCCGCGACATCGTAATTTGTTGCTCTTGTTCTGTTCGTTCATTTGGAGGATGTGTTATATATTTTTCCTTCTTATTATTATTACAACCTAGAATTGAAAGAATTGTACTCCTAAGAGCTCTTCTATACCTATTTCTTTAATTTTCTTATGTTCCTTTTTTATCATTCTGCAAGCGTTTAGAAGAAACTTTTGATGAAGGTTTATATAAACAGTAACAATTATTTACTAAAACTATTCTTTTAAAACAGTACAACAGCGTGAGCTTAGAAATTTTAAAATCTTATTTGAAAAATAAAATATTCAAAAATAAGAATTATTCTTAATTATTTATGTTTTGTTACAAATACCATCATGAATGGTTAATTGCTATATATATATACGCACTGGCAATTTTTTTATCTACTAAGTCATTGTATATATGGTAGGTTTATTAATTTATGGTTGCTGTTTTCAGTTTTCTGTTAATGATGATTTTTACTAATTGACATAAATGTCATTCATTAAATTTCATTATCTTTCGAAATTTATTTTATTAAAACATTACATAGGAGTGGGAAATTAAACAATATTAATGATGGTGTATACAAATTAAACAAAGAGTATTTTCAATCTGTTCTCAAAGATATAATTGAAATGTTTGCATATGTTTGCATTGACTGTAATTACTTTTTAGTACACCTCTAAAGCAAGTCTCTTTATGGTAAAAATCAAAGACAACTATGTCAATATTTTATTCCAAATATTTCTTTCACTTATTAAATCAATTAACTGTAAAGTAATACGATAAGTTTTAAAGATACTAATTTATAATAATTATAGTAAGATTGATACAATGTATATCAGGCATAAAAATAGTAACTTTTGAATAAGTGGTGGCTAAATATGGAAATTTTGGTGATTGACATAGTTGATAATATTATTTTGATTTTTATTGAATGAAAAAAAATAATATAATGTGATTTTTTTATTTCTTAAATTAGACAAATAATACTCATTCAGAATATATATATATATATATATATATATATATATATATATATATATATATATATATATATATATATAT
>NC_028351.1:29225250-29226574 GCF_000741045.1 Vigna radiata var. radiata | reverse complement strand
CTTGACCTTAAAACTTGAATCCATGATAAATGAGGGTACTTTTGTCTACTATAATCCGGTACACATTGTTAAAATGTACCAATTGAAAAATAGGCGTACGCGTGTTAACAAATCCCTATATATATATATATATATATATATATATATGGTCAAGCTATAGTCTTCACATAATTCATTCTCAATTTCAAAAAACATTCTATTATTGTTGTCACTTTCATATTCTCTTGTTATAGTTCATTGTTATAATGAAACATTGTCTCAAAAGAGATTCGAAGCCTCGTGAAGGTGAAAGTTCAAATTATGATAAAATAGTGTTGATAGATTTTATGAAGACATCAAAGAATGGTGATGGTACTCAAGAACCATCGAAGACTAAGATAATCGATTCATCTATTTCTTACACAAAAGATGAAGATAAGAAGAATTCAAATGTGAAAGAAGGAAAGACTTTTTGTTGCAACTATTGTAAGAAAGAGTTTTCGAGCTCACAAGCTTTGGGAGGACACCAAAACGCACACAAACAAGAACGAACTATGGCAAAACGTGTTGAAGGTTTTGATCCTTATTACTCTTATTATTCAAATTTATATAACTCTCATCATTCGCTTTATGGAGGGTCCTTTAATACGATACTTGGGGTTCGAAAGGAATCCATGATTCAAAAGTTTCCTTGGACTTCAAGATATGAATATTCATTGTTTAAAAGGGATCATAACACGTCTATATTTGATGAGTTCGGAATTACGAAGAGTGATAACAATTATAAAACCACTCTTCAAACACTCCCTCTTTTTACAAGTGATCTTAATACTTCATCAAGCCAACTTCGAAAAACAACAATGGTTACAGCAACAGATATTGTTGATCACTCTGTCCCTGAACAAGCTTCCAATGAAACATCTTGCAATCTTGATTTGTCACTCAATCATTATACATAGTATGCACTATTTAATTTTTATTTTGAGAGCACTTTTGTTTAATTTGAATATTGGGAAAATGTTATTATGGGATTTTTTTTTATTTTTTATGTAATGTTTTGTGAGTGATGTGAAAAAGGTAATTACAAAACTTTTTGTTGAAAATTTATACAATTGTGATTGATTAGTGAGTTGAAAGAAAAATATATAATTAAACAAAAATTCAAGCTTAAATTTTATAATTTTTTAATGTATGTTGGGTATTTCTTTCGTAATTAATTAATTAATGATTAAACATATCAACATTTTTGTAGAGAGATTATTAAAATAAATGAAACATTTTTATAAGGATTATCAAAGTCAGTGAAACGTGAAAAACGAAAAAGAATATGTTTTCTTACCGAAAA
>NC_028351.1:29218121-29224870 GCF_000741045.1 Vigna radiata var. radiata | reverse complement strand
ATATTTTATTTATTACTCTATATAGATATGCTAACATTAATAGAAAATAAATATTTTTTTACACATGAATAATTCATTCCCAATTTCAAAAGCTTCAAATAGCTCGGAGTTATTACCTTTAACTTTATCGTTTGCATCACATAGTGAAATGGGTTTGGACATTTTCTTTATTACTCTTCTTATTCATGTTTTCATATCACTCATTTTCTTTAGAGCAGTTTTTTTTTTTTTAAAAAAAAAACATTTAAACTTATTTCATGATTCAAAAGTTTCCTTATAATATATCTTAAAAGTATTTGTCGTTAATAAAGAATCATGACAAATTCAGTTTGTTAGTTAATATTTTGAGTTTGGGAATTTAAAATGTGATGTAAAAAATATTGAGACGCCAATTTTAAAGCTTATTAAAAACTCAATTTTATAAAAATGATTTGAAAAATGAAATTTGTATTTCTGTATGTATTTTATGTTAGACTAAATATTTTGTTAATGACATGATAATACATAATAAAATAGATGTAACAAATAAAAAATTTAGGATGATGTTTTTAAATAATTATGATACTATGTTAAATAAAAATTTATTTCAATATGTAAAATAATATTTTACATATTGTTAAGGAAGAGAATTGCACCAGAAAGCCAATTTCCTGACAGACCAAGATACCTCAAATGTGACAGACTTGCAGTTGAGAAAGAATTGCACCAGAAAGATAATTTCTTGAGAGATTGAGATACCTCAAATGTGACAAACTTCAAAGTTGAGAAGGAATCTCTCCATAGATATAATGATTGGCACTTAGATCAAGATATCTCAGACTTGATGGCTTCCCTAGTTGAGAAGGAACTTCTCCATCAAGATCAGTTGTTTTAAGATCGAGATACTCTAATTTTGAAAGATTACCCAGTTCATAGGAAAATGACCTTGAAAAACTTGTTTGTGACAGATTGAGATATCTTAAGCTTTGGAAGGAGCCGATGGATGGTGGAATTTGACCGCCAGTGGGACGATCATTAGAGCTGAGATCCAAATATTTCAATTTTTGCAAGCCAACCAATGTAGTAATACTGATTCAACCTGAAAATAATGAGATTCTGAACCATGAAGATCAAGCATTTCTACATGACCAGTTTCATTGTTGCATTGAATGCCTTCGCATATGCAACAATATCTATCATTTTGATAGTCTCTATACGAGGACAGCATTGTTAGGACAAAGGGTTTATTAATAATTTTATTTGAGTTTTATTTTATTAGTTTGGATACTGTAATATTTGGTTTGATTTTGATAGAAATAAAATAAGACTTGATAATTTTGATTTTCTATTAATTTAGGTGTAATAATATTGTATTTGATTAATATAAGATAGAGATAGATTAAATACTTGTTTTCATTTTGAGTCAGTTGATATTTTGATTTTAATTTTAATTTTTTGTATTTGACCCAAGACTCTATTTATAGTTTTTTAAAGACGATCAAGGTTCAATGAAAATCATCACAATGAATTGAAGAGTCCTATCATAGTGGTCTTTCACGTTTGTTTAATAAAGTGGTATCACAGCTTCACTACTGCATGAAGGGGAAAAGACACCGGTTGTATTTGTTTATAGGCACTGGTTCTACAACTGAAACATATTCAGGCGAGGTAAAAAGGAGTATGTTTTTTGCCTCGAGTATGAACCGGATCAAAAGAGGATAGGATTATGTCTCGGTTTTTAACTAACCAAGGTAGTAACGTGATTTTTTTAGGCCTGTACTGAACCGATCCCTAGCTCTCTGAATCATTGCTTCCAAATCACGTCACAATATTGAACGTCTGGGGTTCTCGGGAGGAATTTCAATATTAATCTCAACCAGAAAACAAATTTCAATCAAAAAGGCAACAAATTTCAATATTAATCAGAGCACCACCCAACAAACGTGCTACCTTTATCGGACCACCACAGGCCACCACTCGAAGTCTTCTTCTCCAATGCATCACAACCACCATGTCATTCTCCAGAATCACGCCGCTATCCATGGCAACCTGTAGGAAATAGAAACCAAGCCAGAGAACCAGGACGCTGCCACGAGCTCTATGAGGCCGCCGTCATGACCACCGAGAGAGCTCTCTCTCTCATTCGCACAACCTGCAATCAGAAAGGCAACCAGCAGATCGTGCCACCACCGCCTTCGAAGTAGCCACCGCCACCGTCATCATGCACAGAGAACTCGCGGCAGAGCATAACAGTTTCCCCCAATCGTCACCCTGCCGTCATCAAACCCTAAGTCGCACCACCACCATCAACATCAGAAAAACCCCATTCGCAAGTCGTCGCACTCACCTTCTTCACCAAAAACCTCCATTGACGCACTCGCATGGCCGGCGTTCAACCTCCATGGTCGCCGCTTACCAAAAACCTCACTTCACTCCCAACAGCCACCGCTTGCTCTTCCCTCCAGAGGTGACACACTCGCAGGCGACGATGAGGTGGCGGTGGCTCCTGACGGTAGGGTTTTGGCGAACAAAGAGGAAGACGAAAGTCTCTGCGCGAAGGAGGAGAAAAGAAGAGGAAAAGGGGAAGGGGGCGAGAGCGAGAACAGTTTTGCGGGGAGAAAGAGGAACAACAGTGCCGTAAAAATGTTTTCTGGAGGTAAGATAAAGCACAACTACTACCTCAGTTAACCAATAAACGAGGCAATAAACCACTATATGGATCAGTTCTCCTAATAACCGATGCCAAAACGCCCAAAAAAACAAGTTATAGGCCTCGATTTACAACTCACCCGAGGCATAAAGAGCTTTTTACACCAGCTCTTACTTAACTGATACCGTATGGTACTACAAGGACTGCAACGTTCAGATGTGTCAGTGATGGACAACACCTATTGCCTCGGGTCCCTAGTTGACCGAGACAATACAGGAAATTTTTAGGTTTTAGACATCGGTTCATTGTGAACCGAGTCATAAAAGTTCACTTTTGATAGGTGGAGGAGTGCATATGTTGACAAAATGGGACGGGATGTTCTGTTTGCTGGTTTGGTTTATCACATGATCTATGTCTGCTTCAAGCCTGGTTGGACATGGAAGCTTTTGAACCTACTTGCATTTTTTTTTTTGGCTTCATTGATAATATCAGCATATGTGTNAATNTTGATATGGTTATTGGTTGGTCAATGTGTTAATGTTCCATTCCTAAGTAACAATTATTTTATGATATTTTTCTCATCTGAATAAAGTCATTTACTTAGGAATGGAACATTTATTGATCATTTTGTCTTAATAAAGCCAATGCATACCATTAATATATTAACAGCTAATTATTATTTTATACTGTAGGTATATAATAAAAGAAGTGTGCATGGTGAGGGCAATGAAGACAATGAAGAACAACAAAATTGATGATTATAATTTAGAAAATGTTTATTTTAATTTTTAGAATTGAACATGTTATTTTTAATTTGAACAATTAATTATATTTCTAACATTTATGGTTTATTTTATATAATAATATTTAATTTTGATTTCACATTCTAATTTATTATTAAAACATTTTTTATGATCATTAAATTCATTTAAATAATGAAAACAAAAATTATTTACATTATCGGCGATTTTTGAAATCCTAACTACGAAAACTGTTAGCATTAGTGGGGTTTCCATAAAATCGTCGGTATTAGTGGGGTTTTCAGAAAATCGTAGCTTTTAGCGGGAGTTTTGGAAAACCGCCGGTAATAACGAGGGTTTTGAGAAAACCGCCGGTATTAGTGGGGAGTTTTTAAAAAACCGTCGGTAATTACTTAGCAACGTAGTTTTTCCCAGGGGTTTTCGTAACTGCGGGTGATGTACTTTCCAGGGGTTAAAACTGCCAGAAATCACAAAAAATAACCCCTGGTAAAAATTTAAATCTTTATAGTGTAAAATATAACTATTAGTTAGGGTTTTGTATCAATTCATGAAAATATAATTTAATTTTTCATGGGATAATTTGACCTTTTTCAGAAAATAGAAAAGAAAGAAAAGGAAGTTGTCCGAACCTACAAATATGACTGATTGCAAATGTCAAATAAAGTTACGTGTCAAGAGAACACACACTATATATACATATATCAAAATAGAGATTAAAATGAAACTCACATAACTAACATCAATATGGTTTTTTTTTTTAAAAAAAAAAATCAATTAATCCAACCTTTTATTACTATATCTTTTGTATCGAGTGATGAGTCAATATTTTCTTGACTTTACTTAGTTTATTGTGCTATAATTAATCAGGGAATTGTGCTTAATTTTCCGGTATTTTCCCGTTTTTCCTAAATATGCTTAATTTGACCGGAAATTCTAATTTTAATTAATTTGAATTTTCTGAACTAATTAGTTGCATTATTATTTGCAGGGAAAATTTTGGAGATATATTTTGTAGCATTAGGATGAAGACAAAATAAATTCAAGACTCAACAATTAGACATTTTAATTTTAGTTGTATTGTAATTTTAATAGTTTAAAACTTTTTAGACAACTTTTACACATTGGGCCATTAAAATATGTAGGGCCTAAATTTTGTGAGACACATGTCCTACCCTAGGGTTTTTGGGTGGACCCCACCCTATATTTTAAGGAACTCACGGTCCTAGGAAGAATAGTCCAACCGTCATTCTCTGAACTTCTCTGCTTGGCTGGAACATTTCTTTTGCCATGGAATTTTCTTTTAAGTTGTTTGATTTTGGATGAATTGCTCACGGTTTTCAGCTGATGGTAGAATGAAAGAATACATTTACTTTTTCTTTTCATTTTGGTGCAAAGACTTTATTTTATTTTGAGATCTCCTTGTTGTCACGGTGCTGTCACTTCAATTTGTGGCTGGGAAATTCTTTTTTTGGAGACCTGGAAGGAGCAGATTTCTTCTCGGGATCTTGGAAGGCTGTAACAATTTTTTTTCCCTTTGATTTTTCTTTGAATGTTTTGGAAACATTACAATGTGCTCACGGGGTTGAATGAAGAGACATCACTTTGCTTTCTATTATTTTTACTGGAATGATTCTTAGCTTGTTAGGATACACTTTCACGGTACTATCTTTGCTTGTTTTGGTCCAACCACTTCCGTCACATCATCCTGGGATGAGAGCTAAAAAGGGATAAGGGTTTGCTTATATGTTTGAATAAAGGAAAAGGGATTTTTCAATGTCTTTGGTCAAAAGCTTCATTCATGCAGACGGTGACAACTCTGTCTCGGGAAGGATTGAATTTCAATTAAGACATTTCATTTTTCTTTTATTGCTTAACAAGTACTTGGTGATTAATGGTTGAAGATGTCTTTACTATTCATTGATAGTGATCTTTCGGCAACAACAATGTATTTCTATGATTCACTTCTTTTTCTTTTCTTTGGAGACAACAAGACACATGGAATTTCTAGATTCAATTAGAAAGAGTACATGGGTGTCACGTTGCTGATTCCATTAAGTTGAGGAAGATTGAATTTATTTTCATTTGCTGGAGAGAAAACGTTCACTATTATTATCTTTAGTTCATGCATCTTTTTATTTTATTTTATTTAAAGTTTTATTGCAGCATTTTTTTTTATTTGTTGCATTTAATTTTGTCCATGTGCATTTTATTTTTAGTAAAGTTATTTTTATTATCTGTTGCATTTTAAATTAGTTCACACATCTTTCTTTAAGACTGTTTAATTTATGGTTTTCGTTCACTATGATTCTTGTTCTCTTCGGTTTCTTTATCTTGCAATTCCAATTTCTCTACTTGCTTTAGATATTGTCCGGTCTTCATGTTTTGTTCAGTTATTTCGATGTTCTCAATTATTTTTGGTTGTATTTAATTTCCAGTTTTAATTTAATTTAATTTTCTTCGCGAAAACACTTTCAAACCCCCCCAACCTTCGTGTTAGACCTGATTCTGAACCGCAAAATTGGTCCTTGGGAGACGACCTAGGGGTCATTCCCTAGCTATACTGCACTTTAAAATGCACATCAAATTTGATTGGGCGGCGACACCCATCATCGAGGCAAAATTCTATCCGTTTATGTCTCGATTAGGGATGGCAAAAAAATCCGCGGATAAAATCCGCGACGGATAGTTGATACCCGCGGATAGCGGATATTTTAATACCCGCTTATAAACAGGTTGGGTGCAGGTATTATACTATCCGTACCCGCGAATATCCGCTACCCGCAAAAAATAAAAATCAAAATTTAATTTTTATTTTATTAAGTTAAATATAATTAAAATTAACATTAATTTATATTTTACAAGGTTAAATTTAATTAAAATTGTACTATATGAAATATACCAATCAAAATTAATTGTCATTTATTGACAATTAACAGGTATTAATAGGTTAGATTGCCTTATTATTTACAAAATATACGGTATTGATTATTGATTATTGGGTTTGATTGCCTAAAAATATACCGCACTAATTAATAAGTCAGATTGTCTTACTCTTTTTGTAAAATATACGATATTAATTATTTATTATTGGATTTGATTGCCTAAAAATATAATGCACTAATGGTTAATCAATGGGTTTGCCTCTCATAGGCTCTATAAATATATAAATGATATCTAAGTACAATCTTCCTCTTCTATCCTAATAAAATTTAGACCTTTTTATATCTTGAGTGTCGGAGTGTCTTCTGCACGTCAACAACCCATCGGAGTGGATGACATTCTCAAGAAGGATTGAAGATCAAAAGAGAACAAAGCAAAGAAGGACGACTGACCATCGAACCAATTCAACCCAAACAAAA
>NC_028351.1:29215726-29217871 GCF_000741045.1 Vigna radiata var. radiata | reverse complement strand
GGTTTTAAAATATCCGCGGATTTTTTTTAGGCGGATACCCGGCGGGTAGCGGGTTGGGTTTCGGGTACAGTTTTATCCGGCGGGTCGGGTTCGGGNATCACACTATCCGACCCGAACCCGACCCGTTGCCATCCCTAGTCTCGATTGTGAATCGAGACATAAAATGATAGACTTTTTGCCTTGCCTAGATATGTCTCGGTTTATGAACCGTTGCCTATGGTTCAAAATAACTTTTGTCATTTTTTCTGACTGCACTAATGAGATTTACATTTCCATTCTTCCAACATTTTCATGTTGGAAAAGTCCAATCTTTCCAAGGACGGGAACGAAGAAGAAGTAGAGTTGCTTCCATAAAATTCAGCACAAATGTTCACTATTCCATCGAGCCCTGTAATCTCGAGGGTTTTTAGTGATGACAAAAGTTCAAGAGGAGGCAAACAGGCAATTCTTACAATCTTCCACAATAGTTCATAATCTACAAATGTTCCAAGTGATTGGAGGGTATTAGATTCTCAAGTGCTTTTTTTCTGTGCTTGGATTATTGGGGATGTGATTCGATTTCCATTTTAACTTGAACTTCAAGAGGTGTTCATTTCTCAAATTCACCTCAGAAGGATTCACAATATTCTGCACCTCATTAATTTGTAGCTTCCTTGAAGATTGAGTCCTCCTAGCTGCTTCATACTGAACTCACTATTTTTATCAATAATAACGTATTTAGTACTTGAAGATTCTTCAATTCCGCAAAACGCTTGGGAATCTTTGCTACTTTTGTATTTTTAAATTCCAGGCAACGCAATTTTGTGAGTTTATGCAAATTTGAGGGGTAACTCCTCTAGACTTGAATAATAATTCAACTTCGGTATTAAAAAGTTATAAAGCAAACATATTGAGTCATTTAGTTTTTGTATCTAAGTATATGAAAGGTCTCATGAATGAAGATGCTTAAGATTATTGATAACGGTTGATTTTACGTGTTTGTGTGTGTATATTTTGTGAACAAATCAACTCCTTCATAGCTTTTACCTTATTTTATCCTCACATTTAGTGTGTTTTCTAGTTTTCTTGTGTTTTATTTAGTATATGCTTGCTTTTACCTCTAATCTCTACGTTTGAGTGTATGAAATAAATGAATAGGAAGCAATTCTAGTGGAGGAAAACAAGCAAGAACTCAAGGGAACATGTTTTGGGACCATAAAAGATCAAATCTGAAGCAAATATCCATTTTGGACGTCTTTGGAAGCGCACAAGAACTTGAATTGTAGAAATGCTGAAGCTGCGCTGGCGNTGAGCGCCACTTTCCCAGCGNTGAGNGCCACTTTCCCAGCGCTNAGCGCCANAGTTGAAGAGTTTCNAGAGAATTTCTGCGTTGGGCGCCAGGAATCTGCNTTGGGAGTGAGAAGTTACTGTATCTCACATCTGATGCAGTGAAAAATGTCGTTGGGCGCCAGGAAGCCGCGCTNGGCGCGAAAATTCNCTGATGTGTCAAAAATGGGTTATTTAAACATGGGTCTCGCGATTTTTGAGGGACTTCTCCTCCTACACTTCATTCTTCACCTAGAGAGATTGGGAGAGGCCCTTGGAGGCTATTTGGGGTGTTGGGAAGCTCTCCCACTCCTCCTTGGGTCTTCAAGCTTCCTCAATGGTGATTTTGCCCATTTTGGGTTGAGGAAGAAGATGGGTCACAAATTGGAGATGGAGATGCGAATGGGAGGCGCAAATGGAGCATGGAGCAGCTGCCAAGAACCTTGGGAAAGGCTTTGCATCTTCTCTTTGGTTCCAATTTCTTCCCTATCTCTTCAATTTGTAGAACCCTAAGTTCTCCTCCATGGAGGGTTTTTCCTATTTGTTGAGATTAGTTGTAAAACATGGAATTCTTATGTATTTTGTGATGCTAATGATATATGTTTTTCCAATTCATGTTCGTATTTGATTTTTATGCTTAATGCTTGTTGTGGCTTGATCACCCATGGCATGAATTGTGGTTTTTGAAGTATTGAGAAATATGATTGAACCTAGAATTNAAATTGAATACTTATTGGATGGAATTGAGATGTTTGTGAATGCATGAGAATGAAATGGATGAATTATAGTCTTGACAAATTGTAAATACACTATGTTAAATTCCTTGCACACCAACTGTTT
>NC_028351.1:29205877-29209344 GCF_000741045.1 Vigna radiata var. radiata | reverse complement strand
TGTCCAAGGAAAAATGAATTAAAGTTCACGACTTGGGACTTGATCAATTTTTGACTTAGAGCTAAATATATTGATATTTAATTGAATTCTCTAACATGTCATATTCATGATGTGCCAAGGTAGCACTAATTAATCTCTTCCATGAGAAATATTAGAAAAAGCTGGGAGTGATCATGACTGCTTCTCTGTGCTGTGTTTTGTCTGTATACAATGAGGGAGCAAAGAAGGTATTAATGACTTGAGGGACTTTGATTCATTGTGGTCTTTCATTCCTTCAAGACTAGAAAAGCTTCTAAATGAGGGAAACTACAGTTTTTATCGCTGCATTATTTCAGATGTAACACTTTGTGGTCCTGCATCATCCTCCAACCATTCTAATTACTAAAACGGATAACTATTGCATAACCAATATAATGGGATTGAGATCAAGGGACAGTAATTAGAATAAAGAAATTGTTACATAGTTCCTTCATGTAAAACATATGTTGCATTATCGTATAATGGTTGTATTCTATCCCTTATTCGTTGCTTTTTATTAGCTTTTTTTTCATTTTATGGAACTTTAATGCAGGCTACCTAACTATCGGAGTGATTGCATTCCTCTCTCATACAGTTTCCATAACAGTATTGAAAAACCCTAATGATCATCTTCTCTGAACATGGTTTTTCATAACAGTATTGAAAAATACAACATAAATTTACCTTGTATACATCACCAAAACCTCCTTCTCCAAGTTTGTTTTCAGCACTGAATTTTTTGGTTGCAGCTTTCAAGTCATTATACTTGTAGTTTACTGGACCTTTCAACTCAGTTGCAGCTTCGGAAACGAGAATAGTCCATTTGGGGCTTGTTGCTTCTACAAGGTACCCAAATTACTTATTTATTTGTATTTTCCATAAATATTGTATTCTTTTTCATGTGTTAGTGTATTTCATTTTGTTTTAGGAATATTTTTGAATGGATAAATCTTGGATAACTAGGCCCCGAAATACAGTTGAATACTCAATTGGTTTGCAAAAATTCTTAGATTTTGCTTTTNAGAATNGGGCCTCAGGAGACACAATTCGATGTCCATGCCCCAAATGTGGGTTTGTGAAATGGCAAGCTAGAGGCATAGTTGAGGAGCACTTGATTTTAAAACAATTTCCCATAAATTATGTTATTTGGAATCTTNATGGTGAGAGGCAAAGACAAGATATTTCTAGAAATGAAGATGAGTCACAANAGACATTTCATTTTGAAAATCCAATGGAAACAATGATAAATGAAGCATTTGGACATTATAGGCAAGAAGGTACTAATATAGGTAGATTACAACCATTGGGTGAAGATGATGTTATTAATGAAAGNCCAAGGGAGAATCATAATGAATTTAAAGACTTTCTCAATGACGGAAATCAAATATTGTGTGACGGGAGCAAGTACACAAAATTAGAGTTTGTAATCAAATTATATCATATCAAGGTTTTGTGTGGATTAAGTGACAAGGCAATGACTATGATCCTAGATTTGCTAAGAGATGCATTTAGTGAAGCAAAGTTGCCTATTTCTTTTTATGAGGCTAAGAAAATCATCAACAAACTTGGTCTTAACTATACCAAAATAGATGCATGTCCAAATCATTGTATGTTATATTTAAGAGATGATGAAAANTTGTGTTGTTTTTGTGCACTTTGATGTCTAATTGAGTTATAAAAGGAAGAATTGTCATGTGTTGCACAAGTCCCTTGGGAGAGAACGATATTTATCACTTGCTACGCTGCGACCGGTGCACTTGCCGTTGGTTTTGCAGCCAACAAGATTTTGGCGTCGTTGCCGGGGACCTGTGTTCCAACACAAGGCAATTTGGGCATTTATGGCTCTTTTAGACTTTGTTGTTTGTTGTGTCTTTGAATGTTGTTTTGTCTGCAGTTGGCTTTAGTTTCTAAGACTTTCCATTCATTTAGTTTGTACTTAATGCATGTCTCGGGGTACGCCTTAGAGCTTGATGCAGTTGTTGAAATGCTTAGGGATAAGGTTTCACTAGCGGAACTAACTAAATCAAACCAGATGTGCAAATCACCAGGGATGGGGTTGTGTGTTTGGATTCATTGTTTTAGAACTTAAGGCAAGTTTTGATGGGCTTCTTACGCTAAGGGATTGGGTAAGGGTTTGTCAGACTTAGGTAGGCACAATAAGAGGGATCTAAGTGTTCTAACTTTAGAAAACAGGGAAAGTGGAATTATTTGCCAATTGTATGTCTGTTTTGTTTGTGTTTCTTTTATGCAGTTTGCCTTCAGATGTTTATACTTTCCACTGGTTTGGTTTGTGCTTAAAGCTTGTTTCGGGGTACGCCTTAGAGCATGATCTAGTTGTTGGGATGCCCAGGGATGGGGTTTCAGTAGCCGAACTAGCTAAATCAACCCAGATATTACTAGTCACCCAAGTGACAGATGACGCGATTGTGTATTTGGACCCCACTGTTCTGGTTCTTAATGCAAGTTTTGATACATGCTTATGCCAAGGGATTGGGTAAGGTGTGTCAAGCTTAGATAGGCACAACAAGAGGGATCTGAGTGTTTTTACATTTGAGAACAGGGAAAGTAGTATTCATCACCCTATGAGAGTACTAAGTGATCTTGCAATAAGAGGGATCTAAATGAGGTTATTTAGGAAATCCATTTCAATCATTCTGCATATTAGAATTGTTGTTTGGTTGGTGTGCTCATGTTATGCAAGCTTTTTTTCTTCTTTTCCTTGTCTCTTTGTTTGTGTTTTTCATTTTTCTATTTCACTTCTCTTTATGTTACTTTTGTTTTTATCTTTATGTCTTTCAATTTTCAATTCTCAAAACTTGGTTTCTTTTAAAATTGGACTAACGTGTTTGTTCGAGTTTCTTGGTGTTCTTGTAATTAGTAGGTATGAAAGTGGATAAAGAAGAATATGCAAGGAGTCGGGGAATTTGAGTAATAAGTTGGTCCACCAAAAAAAGAGTTTGCTTTTTCTTTCCCTTTCTATTTTCTTTTTCTGTTGTTGATAATAAGTGTGACTTGGCTGGTTTAACAAATATGATGCACTGATTATGTGACTTTGAGTGAGTTTTGCATGAATTTGAGGAGAACCATTTGTNTTTGCTCATAAATTGGTTTTGGAATACCTTGGGAATGTGTTGTGATTTTGTGAAAACTTATGCTTGTGGTTGTTTCTCATGTGAGTATATCGAGAATGTTGTTATTGTTTTTACTATGGTCAATGATTGTGGCATGATCTATGACAACCATTGAAAACCAAAGAACTTAACCGAGTGAGATTTTGTGCCTCTGAGTTTTTATCTATGAGTGCTACCTCTTTTGGTTACAATTAACTTTGCTTGAGTTTCATTGCTAGTTATTATTCATTTGCATGCTTACATTGAAACAAGGTCCTCTTTCTTTCCCTCTNTGCATCATATACCCAGATTAACCAATTGTGTTTCAAAGATTAGAAC
>NC_028351.1:29201220-29203339 GCF_000741045.1 Vigna radiata var. radiata | reverse complement strand
ACTTGCTACGCTGTGACCGGTGCACTTGCCGTTGGTTTTGCAGCCAACAATTACCTATAGAATATGAGACCTCTCTTTATTGTCATAAATATTAATTTTAACAACCAACATAGAAGTTCAAGACATGAAAGTTCTAGTTTTAATTTTTTTTTTACATATAGTATATTATAATCTTTAGTAGTATAATTTTTGTTCATTGGAATTTGGGAACAGGACACTATTACAAAAAATATATTTTACATTAATTATCTAAAAGTTATTATATTGATTAAAACTTTAATGTAGATATCAACCATATAAAAGGTGTGAAATATATTACATTTGTTATTCAATCAATATAAAATCAATATTTCTACAACAGTTAATATAATAAACTGAAGTAAAAACATGATATAAGTACAATACAAAATACAGTCTAGAGATTTCCTAGGTGTTTCTCTTTTTTCTCTTTTTCTCTCTTTTGACTATTCTTCTTTTTCTCTGCTTAGATATATCTTTTGCTTGAACTTTTATGTGCTTCTCTTCCAAACGGTTTTCATAAGGTGAATATTTTCGTTGTAAGCTTTTCTTTTGTGTTATCCTCTTGATTCTGCCTTTGAGTGATCTTTTATTTAAAGGATCTTTCAAAAGCTATCCGTTAGATTGAGCTCTTGGCCTTGAATCTTGTGTCTTCTCTTTCTTATGAAGCAACCATTGTTTAAAGTCAACTTATCAGAGCATACATGCTTTTTCAGTACTTTGCTTGAAGTAAGTTGTATTTTCTTTCAAACACTTCTTCTTGTGAAGAGAACAATTTGTGAATGTCTCTTTTGTTTCTAACGTCCAATTCTTATATATTTCAAATAAAGTAGTGGATGTGTGTAGTAGGTTATCTACATAGAATAGAGTAGATTGTGCATGCAACAAATATGTCTTATCTCTTATTTTTTTTTAACGTTAAGCATTTAGTGACATTTAATGTTTGTTCAGAACAACAAAGTTTTTTTTCAATTTTCTACCATTGATGTAGCGTTTTTCAATAAAGCTTTTTCTAAGATACCAAGCTTTGAGTTGGAACTTCATCATTGGATGAACTAAAGATTTTTCCTTATAGTATCGTCTAGGCTGATGTAAACGCTTTTTGGAATATTGTCTTTTAGGGCTTGAACGTTTAACATGTTTCTTTCTTTCTTACTCTTTTTGAGGCATATAGAGGGTTTGGTCAGAGACATTGTCTCGATACCTTTTTTATTCTTGAGAGTTTAACTGAATACCCTTGGGTACAAATAAGTTACACGTTTAGCTTAACTCTCTTTCGACGCATTAACTTGTAGGTCGTTTAGCGTTGCATCTAGAAGTTTTTAACCTACCTTTTTTCCTATGTGTTTTCGTAAAGCTTTTCTAAGTTGATGGGTGATTTGGGAATTTTGTTTCTAGCGTTTATGTTTCTATATATCCAATTCTTTAGGCTTAGGTATTTTTAGATTCTTATATCGTTTAATGTTATTTGATTAAACTTCGAAACATGAGAGCGTTTAGACATGTAGACGATTTCATCATAACACCCTGAACACACCAAGGGATCACTACAAAAAAAAGCTTATTTAGAGGGGGTTATTTAGAGGAGGTTATGAAAAACCCCCTCAAATTAATATATTTCATAATGTTTAATTTAAATCATGAAGGTGTCAATGATAACGGGAGTTTTAATGATTTTTAAAGGAGGTTTATAACCCCCTCTATTTCAAAAGAGTTTTAATGATTCTTCAAGAATGTCCTAATTTTTTAGGTTTCTGTCTCATTGTTCTGAATCCCGAAACTCATCTCCTTCTCAAAATCACACTTGAACCCTAAATTCCCTTTCATTCCTTTCTCGCTTTCTTCCTCGCACACTACACCCTTATTTCTTTCTCGCTTTCTTCCTGAACCCTAAACTCAGAATCGTAGTCGCGGAACCATTAGTAGACGGAGCTGCAGCGGTGGTTGCGTGGTCTTCCTTTTGTTACTGTTCTGTCAGTCTCAGGTGAAAGCCCCTATTCCATGGTCTTCCTCTTGTTATTGTTGGCTTGTTGTAGTGATTGTTTCTGTTGTTCTATAGTTGGTTGTGGACGTGACTCTGACTCCGGTTGAGGATCTTGCG
>NC_028351.1:29188166-29195640 GCF_000741045.1 Vigna radiata var. radiata | reverse complement strand
GCCGAAAAACCCCCGCAAATTGAATATATAGAGGAGGTTTTTACCCTCCGCAGAAAAACCCCCGCAAATTGAATATGATACCAGGGGGCGAAAAAAACCCCCGCAGATAGTTTGTGGCGACTCAAACTGCGGGGGTTTGAAAAACCCCCGGAATTTATTTAGCGGAGGGTAAAAACCCCCACTAATTGAAAAAAAAAACCCCTCTAAATAGGCTTTTTTTTGTAGTGGATGAACACCTCCTTTGAATTCTTTATGAAGGATGAACACCTCCTTTGAATCTCCATAAAGGATGATAGGCTTTTCCCCAGCAACAATAACATCACTTGATCACACTCCCAATGAAAGTTTTTGCTCTACCAACACCAAGTTTCTCAAGCCTCCACAGAGAGTTTCATAAGATCTTTAGCTTCTCACACTTCTTTTAGACCTACTGATTGTGTGTTATGTTCTTTTGTATATGTATGTGTGGAATGAGAGCCTATTTATGGACTCTACTCATGGACACCTCCAAAAATTTGTTTTTAGCCATTTCTCTCTAGAATAATTTATTATTACACTTGGTAATTGATTATCCACTAAAGGAAGAGTTTAAGGGATTGTCCAACGGCTAAAAATGGCTAAAAACTCCAACTATTCGAAGTGATAATTGATTATCATAAGTGGTAATCGATTATCAATAATCAATTATCAATTCTCACTAATTGATTATTCTAGAGGCTATTTTGAGTTTTCTAAAACTTACTATAATAGTCGATTATCGTAAATGCTAATCGATTATCAATAATCAATTACAAGTTCCTATTAATCGATTATTATATAACGATTTTTTACTCAGCTTTTTGTACATCAATGGTACATTGAATCAAAAACTACTTAAAACCTAAGTCCTATACATGATTTTACACTTATTACAAAAGTTTTCCAATACAAGTCTTCATTTGATCTTCTTGCATGTAAATACTTGTCACTTGGGCATCATCAAAACTTCTTTGCTTCATCATTTTTGCTAACACAACCAAGACCTTGAGAATCTGAGGTTTGAAGCTTTTACTAAATTGAACGTTGTACTTCTACCTACCAACAATAACATTGATGGTGTTTTAAAACCCATAGCTACCCCCTCCTAGTCAAAGACTATCATCAGCCTGAAGAATATCCATTGTCCTGGAATCTCCAATGTTCATGCAAAAGCTTTGACATCTTTCACCTACGTGACAACAATGTAATTTCAAATAAAAAGTAAGGATATTTTGGTCTTTGAATGGTGTATGCACGATACATCATGGCAAATCTGTTTTAATAAGTGTGGATGGATTTATATCTCTTACAAATTCGCACTATCACTGTAAAATCAGTGGAAACAAACGCAAGAATTAAATAATAAATTTGATCTTTTTACACATGCAGAAACAGTGCATATGAATATACAAACACAACCTTATAAATCTGTTAAGAAAATTAGAGTTACAACAAGAAGATGGGACTATGAAGAAAATTTACAACAAATCAGTAATTGACTCGGTAAAAAATCTAATTCATCATGAAAGGAGTAAGCATTTCGATGTTTATTTTCATTTCATTTGATAAAATATGAAGGAAGGAGATGAGAACTGGTGTACGTTAGAAGTCAAAATTAAGTTGTAGACATTTTTAAAAAATAAATATCAAACTGTTATTCAATAATTGAAAAAACTTATCAAAATGAAAGATGGTTTACTTGAGAAGTCAAAATTAAGTTGTAGAAATTTTTACAAATTATTGTCAATTTGTATTATTCAATAATTGAAAAAAATTTATTGAAAGGAAGGATGGAAGAAACATTTAAACTTATGAAGTGTTTTGTCGAATAAACTTAAATAAGAATTAATTTTGTTAGATAAAAATAAAAGTTAATGTGTTAGTTATGTTAAAGTTTAAATGTGAGGAGTTACTAGTTTAAAACTTAAAATTGGAAAGCTGGATTCCAATTCTAAAAGTTCAGAATTGTATCTTTTAATCAATATGAATGAAAAATGAATTAGAAAATTCACATAAAAGGAAATACTTGTCGTCATAGAAGGGACAGACAAATGGGAATTTTGAACTTGTGCTTTATCTTATGACCTAACTCCCAGTTTTTCAATGTCAACAATCTTTTTCCCGTCTTAGTCTTCTATATTCTTCCAACGCGGTTTAAGCAATGGACATTTCCATATTGAAAGAGAAGGGATGGATTTGGGTAGACCTACCTCTGGCAAGCATTGAAGGCTGGGGCATAGATGAAGTGTGAGAGGAGATGTGGTAGAGACCTTTGCAGTCCAACTTTTAAGACATTTCTTGGCACCCAAGGTCTCTCTCAAGGAGGCCATAATTTTTAAACTTGAAAGAGATACATCTTTAACATTTGACGGCAAACCTCTCTCTGGAAACATCTCCACTTTTGGACAATTAATTATAAGCATATTATTAAGAGACGGAAGCATGGTTTGCATGCGTTTTGGCAACATCTTCAAATTCTCAGCTGGTTGAATTTCAATTATTTGTAGTCGTGGCGCGGATAAATACTTCACTGGGAAATTATTCAAATTGAGGGCATTCAAAAATAGTCATTTCCTTTAGATGATTAAGTAAAGGGAGCTTTGGAAAGAAATCTAATGGAAAGATTTAAAGAGAGTAGCAGCCACCATTAATTACCATTTCTTGGCATGAAAAAAATACTCAAGAGTTGAAACGACGATGTGACCATGCTAGCTGTTTACGCTAATTGTGCACAATAACGAATAATTAGTATCTTTAAATGAAGAAGCTGCTTTGGCAGACCTTTCAGCTTGGGACATTGCATCGATAGATATAAAGATGTTGAAGACAAATTTGATAATGAATTATCGAATATCCAACTTAGGAATTCTTTACCTTTAATAGTTCATGATCTACAAATGTTCCAAGTGATTGGAGGGTTGTAGATTCTCAAAGTGCTTTTTTTCTTTGCTTGGATTATTGGGGATTTGATTCGATTTCCATTTTAACTTGAACTTCAAGAGGTGTTCATTCTCAAATTCATCTCGGAAGTATTCGCAACATTCTGCACCTCATTAATTTGTAGCTTCCTTGAAGATTGAGTCCTCCCAGCTGCTTCATACTGAACTCACTATATTTCTATCAATAATAACGTATTCAGTACTTGAAGATTATTCAGTTCTGCAAAATGCTTGGAATCTTTCCCACTTTTGTATTTTTAAATTCCAAACAACGCAATTTGGTGAGTTTATGCAAATTTAAGAGCAACCCGTCCAGACTTGAATAATAATTCAACTTCAGTATTAAAAAGTTATAAAACAAACATATTGAATCATTTAGTTTTTGTATCTCAGTATACGAGAGGTCTAATAAATGGAGATACTTAAGATTACCTATAGGACCTCTCTAATTTATTATCATAAATATTTATTTTGAACAACCAACATAGAAGTTCAAGACTTGTAGTTTTAAATTATTATTAGTTTAATTTTTTTTTTACATGTCATATATTATAATCTTTTGTAGTATAATTTTTGTTTATTTTGGAATTTGAAAAAAGAACACTATTAAAGTACATTTTACATCAATTATCTAAGAGTTATTACATTGATTAAAACTTCAATATAGAGACAATATAAAAGGTGTGAAACATATTACATTTGTAATTCAATCAATGTGAAATATCATATTTTTTACAACAGTAATATAATAAACCAAAGTAAAAACATGATTTGCTGAGAAAAAACTACCACATATAAAGTTAATTAGTATGGGAAATTGAGCTAATATTTCTTAGCTGAAGGACATATTGCATTAGCTGTTTAGTAACCAATGTAATATGACTTAGGTCAAACACATATTATCATCTTATCGAATATCAAACATCCTTTTAAGTCAAACCTTTATTATAAATGGTAGGGTCTTTAATTCAAAAACCAACATTGTCCTCATACACATTCTTTGAAACAAAATATATATTTATTGCTGCAAATTTAATTATTTTTTTTAAGTTACATAATGAATACTGTGAGAATGAGTTTCTTCATGTGATTGTAAGTAATGCCGTTGCTGAAAATTTTTAGTTAACCGTGATTTATGAGAGCAAGAAAGACAAAGAATTTCAAGAGTTTGTCCATTGTACAATTTCATAAACGCATTGTGAAGATGGATAAATAGTGAAGGAAGACAAACAATATGGAAAAGAATAAGAATGATTATCTTAATTGACTTACTATTTTTTTCAAACGAACCGTGGCATTTATATAGATGTGGAGTGCATCTATATATTCCATGTACTATATGAAATATACCGGTCGGAGTTAATGGACAATTATCAGGTATTAATTTACAAATATATGATATTAATGATTAATTATTGGGTTTGATTACTTAAAATATATTGCACTAATGGTTAATCAATGGAGTTGGCTGTCACAAGCCTTATAAGTATACAACTGATGTCCAGGTACAATTCTGATATACTATAATAAAAATATCGACCTATCTATGAAACATATTTGGCCTTATAAGTATACAACAGATGTCCAGGTACAATCATCTTCTGATATACTAATAAAAATATCAACCTATCTATGAAACATATTTGACTTGAGCGTCAGAGTGTCTTCTGCAGGTCAACTCCTAATCGGGGAGGATTACATGAAGAGTTGGACGATCGGTGCACAACAAGAAAGGATGACCGATCTAGACAAATATTACCAAAACATTTTGGTGTCCACCGTGGGACCAAGTGACATCCCATTAAAATCACAAGAAACCAAAACAAACGCTCGGTCTCATATCGCTACTTCAAATCAACGTCAATAATTTTCAGCAAAAAGAAACATGGATCACCCTATCCATGTGAAATTTCTTCTACCAGATAAGTATTTATTAAAATATATATTATTCTAGAGCGTTGTGTTGTTCAAGTACTACGATGAACGGCAGAAAAATCTAAGTATGTAAATGATAGAAGATATTACAACAACTATATAGTACAGAAATTCAAAATAAAATGATGCGTGATTACACTTACTGTCACTCTGAAAGGATCATGTGCATTCCTTTGCCTTATGTCCATAATCCTATCTGAATAACAGGGAACTCGATTTTCAACGAAGCCATTGGAAGGATAATCACATTTTTCTTAAACTTTAATAAAAAAATGAATAGATATTAATTATAAAAATATAATGGAATATTGAAACCTTTAACTTTAGGAAAATAAAATTTTAACACCATTTTTTGACACCATTTTGACACTGCACACGTGTCAAAATGTGGTTGGACGATTTCAAATTAAAAAAACAAACTTTGGTTTTTTCTTCCAAACATACTCTTGTCTCAACTTTTTTAATTTGAAATCGTCCAATCACATTTTGACACGTATGCAGTGTCAAAATAGTGTCAAAAAATAGTGTTAAAATATCATTTTCTTTAACTTTATTCTTTAGATTAATGTATATTCCTGCGAATCAAAAGTACTAGCTTTTGAAATAATTTTTTAGAGCATAACCATAAGTAGTTGAAAGTGACTGTCTGTTGCGACTTATGAAAGACACGTTGCCACTATCATAGATGGTTTTGGAAGTTTCATATTTCAACTTTTCACTGTCTCTAAAACATGGGCACCTTTGAGTATCTTGATCCCAATGTTGTTTTAGGAAAATGATATTTTAACACCATTTTGACACTGTATATGTGTCAAAATGTGGTTGGACAATTTCAAATTAAAAGTAAACTTTGGTTTTTTTTTTTCCAAATATACCCTTGTCTCAACTTTTTTAATTTGAAATCATCCAACGTGTGCAGTGTCAAATGGTGTTAAAATATCATTTTCGTTTCTTTTATTACATTTCATGTTATTCAAGATTCATGAAGTTGTAGCTTTGAAACTCAACATCGCGGCACGCCCAGGCTCCATTGAGTTTTATATGTTTGACAGGGCTTGTGCGAAGCTTACCTAGTTTTAAGGAAAGGAATGCGCGAAGGCGCTCGGTTACAAGAGAGATTTTCCTAGTTGGACGCCCCCTTCGCTGCTTCGCGAGCCGTCGCCGCCTCAAATTGTTTTTTAAATATAGCATCTGACCATATTGCAGGCGAAGATCGACAGGTTAAGACCAACCTTCAGCAATGGCGGCAGTAGCAAAAAAGCTATTAATCTCCGTTCAAACCCTAAAGGGCGATGCAGCCCCCGCCTTCCCTCTTCCTGGTGACACGACGGCCACCTGACCTCTGCCGAGTCATTGGGCACGGGTCGAGCCGTGTATCCTTCGCGCCCCCGGCGGTGATACGCACCGTGCTGGCCAGGCCTCCTTCAGTAGCGTGTGCCGCAGCGGTCATTTGTTCGCGCCGACCAAGATCTGGCGACGCTGGCACCACAGGATCAACGTTCGGCAGAAACGCCACGCTGTGGGCTCTGTCGCTGTCACCTCTGCGACCCCCTCCTTTGTCTAGGCCCGCGGCCACCGCGTCGATTCTGTCCCTGAGCTTCCCCTCGTCATTAGCGACAGCATCGAGAGCGTGGAGAAGTCCAAGGAAGCGGTGAGAATTCTTCAGAAGAGAATGGATTATCAATTCGATGAGCTTTTCCTAGGCCATGAAGAGTTCGACATCGAAGGTGGACGCTCCTCTTCCTTCAATCTGGTTTCAACTCCCGGCGACCCCTCCGTCATCAACTTTGGAGGATCATTAGAACTACCCAATAATGGACGCCCTAGTCGTCCACCCCTGATACTTCTGTTATTGGCAGATCCGAGTCCAACCATGGNAGCAGCAGCAAATGACATTGCACCTCTTAAGCTCGATGAAGTATAAGTTTCAATTATTCGAAGACGCTATATGTTTTCTGACGAAATATTTAATACTGTGATTCGCAAGGAATGTGTATATTTTAAATTGTTTATGTATTATTTGCATTTTAATTTGGGTGCAAGGAAATGCCCAATAATAATTGGGTGTTGATGATCGCTGTTGCACAAACCAAAAAAAATGATGCAGGTGCTAACAACAACCGGGGATGAGGGGATGAGGAGCTTCTTTGACAAGGCCTGGAATTAAATGATATTACTTAAAGTTTGCCGGCAAAGCATGATGAAATTGCTTCTGGTACCCTGTTCCAAATTCAAAGGGCCATAGGTGGAAATATGCACACCGATCAGTGTTTCTTGATTTAAGCAACCAGTAAGGAAAGGAAAGTTTCCTATCTCCAAATAAAATATGAAAATGGAGAATTGATTATAACGTTGAAGGCTTAATGAAGTCTTTATTTTGTTTTAACACATGCTTTATGTAAGAAAATATTTTGCACAGGAAGATTCAATCCTTTACAACTTGTTCACCATTCGAAAAAAGTTAGGAAAATTGACTTCGAAGAATTGCAGGATGTCAGAAAATTGACTCTTGATCGGTAAATAAGGAAGGCATACAAGATGTCAGAAAATTGACTCCTGATCGGTGAATAAGGAAGACATGC
>NC_028351.1:29138738-29187816 GCF_000741045.1 Vigna radiata var. radiata | reverse complement strand
CAGAAATTGACTCCTGGTCGGTGAATAAGGAAGGCATGCATGATGCCAGAAAATTGACTCCTGATCGGTGAATAAGGAAGGCATGTAGGATGTCAAAAAATTGACTCCTGATCGGTGAATAAGGAAGGCATACAGGATGTCAGAATATTGACTCCTGATCCGTGAATAAGGAAGGAAGAACGAAGTCAGAAAATTGACTTCAACTATTTCGCGTAGTCAGAAAATTGACTACCCGATCGGTGAATAAGGAAGAAAGAACGAAGTCAGAAAATTGACTCCTGATCGAGTGATATGAAGGGAGGAAGCACGAAGTCAGTGTTCTGACTTCGAAGAATCCTGGAGGAAAATGGCTTCAGAAATCCCTACTCAACACAGGAAGTTCGAAAAAGAACTATCAATCTACTACTCAACATGTTCAGCTTTGTCAGGAAAAAGATCCAAAGAGAAACTCCTAGAGTCTACTGCTTGGTACAGAGAGTAGTGAAGACTTATAATAGCTTCGAAGATATAATCCCTAAATACAACGTCAGCAACTCCTTTTAATGCTCGTAATAATCCATACGAACCTCTTTTAAGTAAAAAAGCTTGCTTGGGCTTGGGGGCTTATGTACTATATGAAATATACCGGTCGGAGTTAATGGGCAATTATCAGGTATTAATTTACAAATATACGATATTATTAATGATTAATTATTGGGTTTGATTACCTAAAATATATTGCACTAATGGTTAATCAATGGAGTTGGCTGTCACAAGCCTTATAAGTATACAACCGATGTCCAGGTACAATCATCTTCTGATATACATACTAATAAAAATATTGGCCTATCTATGAAACATATCTGACTTGAGCGTCAGAGTGTCTTCTGCAGGTCAACCCCCATCGGGAAGGATTACATGAAGAGTTAGACGATCGGAGCACAACAAGAAAGGATGACCGATCCAGACAAATGTTATCGAAACATTCCATAAATTTGATTGATTGAATTTCGTTATTTAGTTAGCAATTACATAATTGGTAACCAATTAAATAATTGTTTCAATTTGTTAGAGAAGTAGTATAATTATAGTAGCATAATTATTTTTTACTCTTGTAATGTTATGGTAACATAAAAATTGATAACATCCACTAGTGCAGCAAACAGATACGGCACCGGTTCTTTTTGCCAATATGCTTCGGTTTTTGAACTGAGGTATATCCCAACGAGGTAAAAAAGTGGGAATTTTTGGTCTTAAACCGAGGTAACACGTCAGAGGTTTGTGCTTCGGTTCAGGCTAGAACCGATTTGAAAGCCTTTTTTTTTTAAACTGCCAAAACAGAGCTGTCATCGCCGGCTACCTTGACACCCATGGCCACAAACGTTAGCGCCTCCCTCGCCACCACTCGCGCGACCAAAAAACAACCCACGTCCAAAGAACAACCCATAATCAAATAACGAACGGGAAACCCCAAATTAAGAGACGAAACCCATATTCCAGCCATCAATCTTAACCAAAATTACAAGATTAAAACACCATAACAGGAAAGACCCCAATTTCAATTTCAATGAAACCCTACATCTCAAATTGTAGAAGAAATCAGATACTCAGCCCAAAATTGAAACCCCCAACAGAAACCCCCAAAATTGAAGAACAACCTAAACCCTAAATCGCAGAATCAGCACCACCAAAATCAGACTGTCGTTTTTTACGCTGCCGTCATCGGATACTTAGCCCTTCAACCTCGTCGTCGTCGCCAAAGGTCACTCGCGACACATCATCGTCTTCTCTCGCCACCGCGACGCCGGTTGCACTAAGACGCTAGAAAAGAAAACCCTCCCCGCGTTGAACCAGAACGAAAGAAAAAGAGTGCAAAAGGGGAAGAAGAGAGTGGCGCTACCTCTACCTCTTCTTGCATCGCGAGCCAGAAAAAGAAAGAGAAAAGGGGAAGGGCTACCAGCGCAACGAATGACCCTGAAAGTCCACCGTGAACCGCCATCGAACTTCGAGAACTCGCTTGAGTCGCGCTTTTGCAGTGCCATGTAACGCACTCGCATGGTCGCCGTTCAACCTCCATGGCCGTCGTTCAACCTCCGTTCAACCTCCATGGTCGCCGCTCACCACAAACCTCACTTCACTCCCAACGGCCACCACTTGCTCTTCCCTCCAGAGGCGACGCACTCGCAGGCGACAACGAGGTGGCAGTGACTCTCGGCGGTAATGTTTTGCCGAACAAAGAGGAATCTGCGTGGAGGGGGAATCCGCCTGGTTGTTCATGAGAAAAGAAGAGGAAAAGGTGAAGGGGGCAACCAAGGAAAGATAAAGCCTTTACGCGTCTGGAAGAAAGATAAACCACCTTTACTGCCTCGGTTAACCAATAAATGGGGCAATAAATTACTATATGCATCGGTTCTCCCATAACTGATGTCGTATGGTACCTGACACATCACCTATGGCCTCGGTTTCCCAACTGACCGAGTCAGTAGACCATAATTCCAATTTTAGGCACCGGTTAACTATGAACCGAGTCATAAAAGTTCACTTTATTTACAATTCTACCACCGGCTTTTAATATGTTTCGGTTATGTTAAAATCGAGGTCTATGATAACGGTTGATTTTACGTGTTTGAGTGTGTATATTTTGTGAACAAATCAACTCCTTCATAGCTTTAACCTTGTTTTATCCTCACGTTTAGTGTGTTTTCTAGTTTTCTTATGTTTTATTTAGTATATGTTTGTTTTTAACTCTAATCTCTATGTTTGAGTGTGTGAAATAAAGGAATAGGAAGCAATTCTAGTGGAGGAAAACAAGCAAGAACTCAAGGGAACATGATTTGGGACAATAAAAGATCAATCTGAAGCAAATACCCATGTTGGACGCCTTTGGAAGCGCACAAGAACTTGAATTGTAGAAATGCTGAAGCTGCGCTGGCGCTGAGCGGTACATTTCCAGCGCTGAGCGCCAGAGTTCTGTGATTGTAGTGCTGAGCGCCACTTTCCCAGCGCTGAGCGCCAGAGTTGCAGAGTTTCCAGAGAATTTCTGCGCTGGGCGCCAGGAATCCACACTGGGCGTGAGAAGTTGCTGTATCTCACATCTGATGCAGTGAAAAATGGCGTTGGGCGCCAGGAAGCCGCGCTGGGCGCGAAAATTCGCTGATGTGTCAAAAATGGGTTATTTAAACATGGGTCTCGCGATTTTTGGCATTCTTCTCCTCCTACACTTCATTCTTCACCTAGAGAGATTGAGAGAGGCCCTTGGAGGCTATTTGGGGTGTTGGGAAGCTCTCCCACTCCTCCTTGGGTCTTCAAGCTTCTTCAATGGTGATTTTGCCCCTTTTGGGTTGAGGAAGAAGATGGGTCACAGATTGGAGATGGAGATGCGAAGGGGAGGTGCAAATGGAGCATGGAGCAGCTGCCAAGAACCTTGGGAAAGGCTTTGCATCTTCTCTTTGGTTCCAATTTCTTTCTTATCTCTTCAATTTTTTGAACCCTAAGTTCTCCTCCATGGAGGGCTTTTTCTATTTGTTGAGATTAGTTGTAAAACATGGAATTCTTATGTATTTTGTGATGTTAATGATATATGTTTTTCTAATTCATGTTAGTATTTGATTTCTATGCTTAATGCTTGTTGTGACTTGATCACCCATGGCATGAATTGTGGTTCTTGAAGTATTGAGAAATATGATTGAACCTAGAATTGAAATTGAATACTTATTGGATGGAATTGAGATGTTTGTGAATGCATGAGAATGAAATGGATGAATTCTAGTCTTGACAAATTGTAAATACACTATGTTAAATTCCTTGCACACCAACTGTTTGATAAAAATACCAAAAAGAGTTTCTTGTGCTTTTGTGCACTTTGATGTCTAATTGAGTTATGAAAGGAAGAATTGTCATGTGTTGCACAAGTCTCTTGGGAAAACGATACCTGGTCTTACCAGTTTTATTACTTGAACAATTTGATACACTTGCCAATGAGTCAACAGTCTATCATGTGATTTTAAATCCACTTTTTTTTACTAGTGATCATAGAGTTAAAAGAGAAAGAAACAAATAAACGCCATTTTGAAGTCCTTTAGACCGTGACATGTCTAAAGTATCAACAAATTACCGTATACATGTACTAGATTTTACTGTGCCTTGAATGATTTATGTATTTGAATGTTTTTATAATTAATTTTTTATATGTATATAAAAAAATCATCTTACTAAAAATAACTTTCATTATCTCTCAACGGTTCAAGGTATTTGACAAATTTTATTAGATTTTCAATGTACTTTTCTTCTAATCATACTTTTAATTATATATATATATATATATATATATATATATATATATATATATATATATATATATATATTACGAGTTTGAGTTTGTTTAATGTGGTATAAAATCAATTTTAGGATACAAATTTGATCAGTTTTACTTTTTGTTTAATGTTTTCATTCCTTGTTCATTTTTATCATGTTAAATTTTGTTTTAATGATTTTTTATATAATTATTCTTGTTTTATTCACGTAAGTGTAATTTTAACATCAGGATTATATAAAGACATTTAATTTACAATCCTATAATAATTTATTGTCATGATTTTTTTTAAGCATCTAGATTGAAGTTTAGATGGTGAAATATCTATGTTTAGCTTCAAATTATTTTTAGTTTAATTTTTTTTGTGTTTAGTAGTGTATTATAATCTTTGTTAGTATAAAAGAAGAGATCTTATTGGAATTTAGGAAAAATTGTTTAGGAAAAAGGTTAATAAACGTTTTGTGTCCCGTAATTAAATTCTCAATATATAAATAGATATTTTGAAAGATGACGAATTGGAAAAAAAAAAATTGTTATAATAGCTTTAATTTAATGTTGGTAATCTAACATTCCTTTTCAGGACTAAAAAAGTGATTTAATATCTGTGAGCTAAAATAAAAGAAAGAGTTAAACTTCCACCCAAAGCACACGCTTCGGATGTGAACTTCAGTGAGAGTGTTACATCATGTACAACCCATATACACGCAATTCTTAACAAGGGTTTCGTCAATTTCAATGAAAAGATTGTTGAATTTCCAAGTCTCCTAATCCCGAAAGATGGGTAAGAAAAGTAAGCACCTCAATCACATCAAAACATTATTAGTTGTGGAAAAACTGCCTTCACCATAATAAGTTTCCATACTTTGGTTGACTCAGTTGACCGATACATTCTTTTCCATAATAACATTGAGGTTGTAAATTGTTAGATAACAATAGGGACTGAAATAATTGTGATGGCAGGGGATGGACCCAAATAATTGGGAAAACATACGAAAAATCAATGCACTGAGATATCACTTAACATTTTAGTATGTAGGGAAGGATAAATGGTTATTAATAAAAAGTAGTATTAGGAAGCTTCATTATTCAAGATACAAAGAAAAATCTTCACATTATAAATATTAATAGTCTTATAATATAAAAACAAATAATAGAAATTACGAATATATACATTATACAATAACAGACAACGAAATGAATTTCTTGAAACCTTGCATTACATTCATTGCAGACCTGAATAATCCATGCAGCTTTCGTCTCTGACAAAAGTTTTGAAGTTAATCTGCCATAAACATGCAAATTTGGTTATACAATTCAGAATACTTGCATTATTCGTATCCAGAAGGAGATAAATTAGAGACTAAAATTTAGGAATAAAACTGAAAATCTAGTCTACGCAAAAAAGTATGCAAATGTAAGCATGTTATGAGGGGTAATATCGAGTTATTGGCATTACCTGCTAGCCTTCCAGCCACCGGTGACACTTCCCAACGTTCACTTCAACCATTAGAAGTATATATTCCACCAGTCTATTCAAGAATGTGATGTAAGTAAATCTCCACGGTCTCCAAAGTAAAATTGGTGCTAGTAAACCCCAAAAGCCTGTGAAGAACCCCAGTCCCAAGCTCATGTATAATCCTCCATGGATATCTGAATTGTCATTTTCACTGTCAACTGCTTCTCCTTGAGTCTGTTTTGCTGTCTTATCTTCGGGACAACTTCTGTTAAGTTGTTGACCACAAAGACCAATATTTCCTTCAAAACTAGAGGCTTCAAAGGTTTGCAACTGCCTTCCCCAAGGGATTCTTCCACTCAGATTGTTGTTTGATAAGTCTAAGACTGTAAGACGATCAATATTGGCAAGAGTAGAGGGAATTCTGCCAGATAACTCATTTCTTGATAAGTCAAGAAATTCTAGTGAATCTAAATTTCCAATCTCGCGAGGGATTTCTCTGCTCAAGTTGTTTCTTG
This sequence comes from Vigna radiata var. radiata, assembly GCF_000741045.1. Lineage (NCBI taxonomy): Eukaryota > Viridiplantae > Streptophyta > Magnoliopsida > Fabales > Fabaceae > Vigna > Vigna radiata. The sequence goes on along the minus strand of NC_028351.1, from coordinate 29,181,554 downwards.
ATAAATTCACAGAAACTAATCCAAGTAAATACCTTAACTCTTTTGGTATTTCTCCTGTCAATTCATTACTTGAGATATCAATGCTCTTCAGAAGATACTCAGCATTCCGAAATTCATGATCCTGACCTTTCCACATAAATAACACGTTAGTTTCTTCCTTTTCATAGGTAATAAATCTAGATGACATTCTGTATAACTTTTCTGTTCCAAATTCAACTACTCCCCTTCCCATCATTGCAGTCAAATTTCTCAGACACGTTGGAATTCCTCTTGACAAGTGGTTCATTGAAAGATCCAACAGGCGAATTTGCCTCAAATAGCAGATCTGATCTGGAACACTTCCAGAAAAGTTATTTGATCGTAAGCTCAAAATATTCAATTTTTGCATATTTTCGCCGATCCATGAAGGTATTGCACCGGACAACAAATTTTCCCCCACATCTAATACAGCTAATCTAGTGCAGTTTTTCAATGTGAACGGTAGTTCTCCGATCAAACTGTTGTTTCGTAGGACCAAAGCTTCCAAATTAACCAAAGTACCCATAGAATGTGGAATCCTTCCTGACAATTTATTATTTTTGAGATTGAGAAATTTTAATGAACCTTTTAAATGTTCCCAACAATTGGGTAGCTGTCCCGTTATTTGATTATTTGATAAATCCAGAGTTTGCATTGATTTGGTCGTGCTTTTTATGCACAAGAACATGCTTAAATCTGAAATCTTATTGCCGGATAGATCCAATGTGTTAGCTTGGGATAAAAAAGCAGGAATTTCACCATCAAGTTGATTTAAACTAAGAAATATAAATGTTCCAATATCATCAGTAAGCTTGATTGGTAAATTTGGGATCGTACCTTTAAGATTGTTGTGAGACATGTTGAGCCGACTTATAAACCGTAACTTATTCCAAAACCATTCTGGTACAAAGTCATTAATCTCACCATGAGAAATGTCCAGAAACTCTAAGCGATTTTGAGTTTGGAGCCAACTCGGGAAACTAGGACCCAGTTTGCAAGAACCTAGTCCCAATCTAAACAATTGAAAAGGGGGAATCCAAGTATTAGAAAACTTCAGAGACAATGAGTTGTCTGTCAAGTCTAACACCTCCAATTTTGACAAATTTGTTAGATGCAATTCAGTGATATCACCCGCTAAGTAATTCTCCTCTAGGTGAAGATATACCAATTCTTGTGGCAACCCAATGTTTTTCGGTATTTCTCCACATAACTGATTATTGGAAAGATCTAAATAGCTCAAAGATGTAAAACCTGAAAGATTAGGTAGCATGCCAGTAATTCAGTTATCAGATAAATCTAGACGCTGAAATACTTGTCTATTGCACCATGAAGAGTTTTGAATAAAACTGGAAAATTTCCCACTAAAGTTGTTTATACTAAGGTCTAACTCATGCAATGTACATATATACCCTAGAGAAGATGTGATATCACACTGCAGGTTGTTGGAACGTAGGGTAAGAACTTCAAGAGAGTTCATTACATTTCCAAATCTATCTGGAAAAAGACCTTCTAATGAGTTGTAATGAAGGTTAAGGCTATGAAGATTGGGGGTAAAGTTAAAAACCCAGTGAAATATAGTCGATGATTTCAATAGGTTAAAGGAGAGATCAAGGCTGACAAGAGAAGATGAAGAATTACATGTTGAAGCGGATGGCACAAGAAAACTTTTATCAGTAAGGCCGCAATTTGATAGATAAAGTTCTCGTAGTTTAGAGCTGAAGTTTAAATTTCCTTGAAATATCGATGATGTCATATTGTTTTCGGAGAGATCAAGGATCATAAGGTAATGAAGGTTGAACAACAATGAAAATGTTGATGATGTCAGCATATTATTATAGAGATCAAGGAAGGAAAGAGAAGTAGAAAGGTTGGAATGAAAATGAAACAAAGATGAAATATTATGATCTGAAAGACTACAAGAAACTAACTTCAACTCTCTTAAGTTAGGAACAAGCTCTCGAATCGATTTTAGCCAGTAATGAGAGGAGCTAAGAGGCAATGAATCTAGGCCAAGAGTATCTAACGAAGAGAGAGAAGATAGCCATTTTGCATCCTTAGTTGATAGATCAAAATCACCTCCAAGTCTAAGAGTTTGCAAGAAAGGAAGATTCCCAACCCGGAACGGTATTTCTCCAGAAAGTCCAATCTCCCAAAGATCAAGATACCTCAATTGGGTGAGATTTCTAAGTTGACCAGGAATTTCTCCACGGAAGTCATTGTCACTTAGATCTAGATATCGTAAACTTACAAGATTCCCTAGTTCAGAGGGGATTTCTCCACTAATACCATAACTGCATCGTAGATCAAAATACTCCAACTTTGAGAGATTTCCCAGAGAATGAGGAATACTAGCAGCAAAAGTTGACCATGATAGATTGAGATATCTCAAGTTTTTGAAGGAGCCCATGTTTTCAGGTATCTGACTGTTACTGAAATCACAGAAGGTGACATCCAAATGTTGAATGTTTTGCAATTCAATCAATGAAGCGAGGTTAAAGAAACCGCTCAAATGTTGCAGCTGAAGCATAAGTACATGACCTGTTTCATTGTCGCATTCTACGCCTCTCCATTTGCAGCAATCTTCATTATTCTCATCATACCTCCATGTAGACAGTATGCCATAGTCATCTCGGAGGCTCTGTTTGACGTTGAGAAGTGCTCGTCTTTCCCTCGCAATGCATGTAACGTGTGAGTTCTGTGATTGAGAGATGAATCCAAGAATGGATACTTGGAAATGCAAAAACCACACTGATATTGCAAACAAAAACCTGATGAAATAACTGTCCATTGCAAAATTCCAGATATGAATTTTGAGAAACAACAATCACTTTTGGATAAGTGTTTAGAAAGTGTTAACAATATTGTAGTATATAAAAACATCTGAGTTAAGAAATCCTACCGTGCCACGTTGACATAGGATATTATCAATGTGAGTGTAAATGAGTGTCATGATTATTTTTTTTCATATTTTTTATTTTTCCTCCATCTAAATAATATCATTTTTCATTGTCTCTCTTACTTTATTTTTCATCTAAATAATATATTTTCCTCCATCCAAATCATAATTATGTCCCTTAAATCCAAAAATTTAAATTAAATAGAATCCTGAATGTTTGAGGTAATGTTTTGTCTCGGTACGTGTACTATAATATATATATATATATATATATATATATATATATATATATATATATATATATATATATTTTGATGAAGAAATGCTTTATAAATTATTTTACAATTTTTTTTATCAATTTTTGGTAGACCAAAACACCACATCCCTTTGTAAAAGTAACATAATATTATTGTAAGTTATGTATCAAAGTGTCTTGTGCATTAGAGATAAAAATCATTAATTCTTCTCTAATAATCAGGTTGAGTTTTCTCACAAAATTAAGAGAAAGCAGAAAATATATGTTATTTTTCATTTTTTTACAATAACAATTATTTCTTTTGAATAAAAAAAGTATGCACCTTTAATTATCAAATAAAATAAAATAATCGTAGTATTCCAAAAAGATGTCGAATATTTAGCAAATTTTCATCGAATTTGGCACAAAAAGAGTATCATGAATATTTTATCTTCTTGCTTTAGTTGACATGTTACATTTAGCTTTTACTTGAATATACTCTCCAATATGAAGAATCCATGTTAACAAAATATCCGGTTATATGATTAATATCGATTGTGTGAATATTTCATGTTCTTATGCTCTTTAGTTGTCTTTTGATAAGCACAGAATAAATGTCTTTCATTGTGATGCTTGAGCAACCAAATTATGTTATTGATTGTAAAAATAAACTTGCAATTATAACATTTTTATTTATCTTTATTTCAACAGTTTTTTCATGATTATTCCTCTACCCATATTTACGCAGCAAGTCTTCTTAATTTGGGTCTCGTCAATATCAATCAATACATTATTTGAATTTTCAAGTCTCCTGATCGTAAAATATGGGTTAGAAAATTAAACACCTCAATCACATCAGTACATTATTAGTTGTGTAAAGTATAAATATAAAAAGTATTTATTATAAGCGTAATACACAAGTTCAATTTCTAATTTTTTAAAGATAAAAATATTTAATTACAGATTGAGAAACGCGGGGAATCTCTCTGTTTTTAATATCCTACTTTTTATATTAAAATGTATTTCTTCATATAAATGTGAGGTCAATAAGAAAGAAATTTAGTTGATAGGATATGGGTCCACAAATCACATAACTCATAAATGTGATAATGAATTGTTTTTATCGTATGATCTCTTTTCATTTGACATTAAAAAAATATATGATTCAATATGTTTTTGTCGCCAAATTTAAAATTGGAATTTATTTGTATCCAAATCTTTAATACATTTTAGTCCTAAAACATAAAAAATGAATGATATAGCTTTTTAAATTTAACAACATTAATTTTTTTTTAACTTGCTTAACGATTTTTCAGACTCAAACTTATATGGTGTAAATAATTCAAACGTCAACAAATATTAATAAAATTTATTATAATTAAATTAAAATGACTATATTAATTTATTTGTAAAGTTTGAGGATTAAAATGTTTCAAAATTTTAAACATGAACAAATTCAAATTTTTTGATTAAGTTTATAGACTAAGAAAATATTTAATCGAAAAATACATTTAAACATTTTGTTGGCTATATTGATTAACTATTTCTGATCGTTTTTGTAAAGAAATGAAAGTTTGAAGTTATAGATGATGGACGTGAACTTTAGAGTCTTTCACCCAACTACCAAAAGTCTAGTCCAGGGTGAAAATTTTCAGTTTGTTGAGCTACTAAAGTATTCACTAAACTTGAGGTGAATTTGGACATTGATTGCAAAGCTACCCATTATTCAGCGAACATATATATGTGAAGAGGTATGTCAAAAAATGAAGTGTACCCTGTAACGTTTATACAATATGAGACCAAAGGGATTAATAAGGTTTGGAACACCTCACACCAATACACATATAGTACATAATTTTAGATATATATAATGACTTTTTCTTTTTCTCTTAGTTGGCTACTTTTGAAGATTTGATGTGTTGATTCTTCAATGTTTCCTCTCTTATGGAGTTCGTTGTTTTGCTTTTTCAGGAGTGCGTGCATTCATCTTATGGTAATGTTGTTCTTGTTAAATTTAATATTTCAAGGCTTAGTTTGTAATAAGCTATCCAGGTAATTTGGTGGAAACAATTTAGTAAATTATGCTTGGAAGATTTTCAATGAAGTAGAAGAAAAGAATATTACTAAACTTATCCTTAGATTTTAAAATCATAATATCATGAACAATAATTAAGAATATTTTTGTTCTTATTCGAGTAATATCCTCACAGGAAAATTATTGATTTAGATTCATGTTGGTTATTCTTCGATTCGTTTTATGATATATAAATATTTGAATTATATTTTGTGATATTTATGATGATACATAATTAGTTTGTATTAATTATTTTAGTTTGTGTTTATTATTTCAAATATGCTTAAGTTAGATTGGTTAGTTCTATGAATGTAAGTTTTTGAAACTGATAAAAACATTCAAGACTGACACATAAAGTCCTAACTTTATTTTATATGTACTTAATTAGTATAATAGAAAAATTGTTATCATGATGTTTAAGGATAGTAAAGCTGATTAGGACTTTAAATTTAAATTAATTTTATAAAATTAATTTATAAAATAATTTTTACACTCATATATTTTTTAAATTAGTATTACTTTAGTTGATATGAGATTTTAACAAAATAAGTTTTTAAGAATTATTTTTGATGGTGGTTGGTGTTGTTTTGAAGTTGTATATCATGTCATAACTAGATTACGGGAATTTTGACTGAAGTTGTTTTCTTAGTACTAACCATATATGACACAAGTTTCTGTATCAAAATTAAAAACATTCATTTGTTGTTGTTTTATGTCCATTAGTGCAGAAATATTGTTTAACGTCAGTTAATTTGGGTTTTTAACGTCACTTACACAACAAACGTCTATAAGGGTGACGTCCATGGGACGTTGAAATCCTCTTAACCGACGTCAATATAAACGTCGGTTAACGATATTCACCGACGTCCATATAGACGTCTACTTATACCCACACCGACGTCTAATTTCTCTATATAGACGTCCACCTATGCATAAAACCGACGTCTAGATGAATATATAAAGGTTTAAAATGACACTAACCGACATCGATGTTCCTTATAGACGTCGGACCTGGCACTAACCTACGTCTAACAAAGGCGTTGTGTTTTAGTGCAGTTTCGATCCAGACTTTCGGTAGCATAGTGCAACACTCTCCTCTCGCTAGTTTCCCCACAAAAAAAGCTTGTGTCTTTTGAATCTTCAATGACATTTCAACCCAAAACCGAACCTGGGTCCATGACTACTTCCCATTATTCAACCGCAAAAGAAAAAAATTACGGTGACACGAGAACTAGACAAGGACTCGAGTTCCATTTTGGGTCGCGAAGCCATAGAAAACTCAAAAGATCGCCACTCTTCTTGTGAGGAAACTAGCAAAGGGAGAATGTTGTACTATGTTACCCAAAGAGAGGATCAAAAGTGCACTAAAACATAACACAAAAAAAGCAAATTTTAATCGGTTGAACCACAAAATAATAGATGAAAGACTAAATAAAGTTTAAACTGTAAGCATAAAAAAAAAAAAACCACGCACCTGGGATGCAAGAGAAAACAAGGAGAGGAGGAAGACGACAAACAACAATAGAATGCCGAAAAGAGAGAAAAANAAGAGGTGTGGCAAGAGAAAAAGGAGAAGAGGAAGACGATCAATATCAGAAACTGAATGCCGCAAAGAGTTGCGGTGTATTTAAAATGGAATTGGGCGTCGGTTATTCTCCAGAAACCGACNTCTATAGACGTCGGTTATCCTACTAATGTGACGTCCAAGTGAACATTTAAAACTAACTTTTTGAATACCCATTACACGTCGGTTTCTGTCAGGGGGAACCGACGTCTAGGAAGCTGAACCGAATGACGTTTGATATCCTGTGAGGGATTTTCACGACTGTTGGTATGGGCCACCGACGTCTATAATAACATACACGTTGAGGCCCTAAATAGCCGACGTCTCAAGCCCTCGAGTTTTGTAAACATAATTATTACAGGTATAATAGACGTCGCGTAGCCCGAAACGCCGACATCAACATTGAAGATTTTTTTGTCTTCCCGCCTTCCAGACATCCTTTAGACGTCGGATTTGGACTACGTGACGTCTAAGAGCCTGAAAATTAGGTGAAAAACATTAAATGCAGTCCAGTAGACATCGGGGTGTTGCAGTGCTGACGTCTTAAAATTAATAGACGTCGATTTTATCCAAAAACAGACGTCTAATTTACCAGGCTATTTACGATTATGCTACCGTCCGCTCCTATACGTCGAATTACACGCAAACTGACGTCTTATGAGTGACATTAAACAGTGTTTTTGCACTAGTGGTCCTCAAATAATTAAAGACCAATCGAGGTTGAAAGCGGAAGCAACTAAGACGTGACGACAGGGGAGAGACTGAAAAAGTATTATATGACTATTAAACTTCCTTTTATATCTTCTATTATTGCTGACACTACCAAATTTGGGTACTCAATCTGACTATGACAGACTACTATATTCAAAATATTCAAAATATTCACATTTGGCATAAGAAAAAAATAGAAGAAGTTAAGCATACATTATACATTAAAAGACAATGAAGTAAATAAGTTTGTTGAAACACTGATTTTGCATTACATTGTGAATCTCAATGCCTACTCCAGCAATCCATGCAGCTTTATATTATCAAAGAACTAGAGAACAAGCAATAAAACACACATGACGCAAATAATCGCTCCACTTAATTTCAAATTAGGAATAAAAGAAAAAAAATATTCAAAACTTACTTGTTTAAAGATAGAAACTCATCAGGATAGATACGTAGGCTTTATTTAGATACTCACCAGTTACTTTCTAATTGTCAAAAAGATACTCACCAGTTAGAAAAGTGAGAGAAAGAGCGTAAAGAACTCAAAAGAAAAAGATTTTGGAGAGAATTCGAGTGTTCTAGATAATGAACAAATTTAAAGAAATTCTATTTTTTTTTTGGAATTATATTTAAATTTGAAACACTTAATTTTATTATTTTAAAATACGTATCAATTTTAATATTTTATTTTCTAGATATTTATATGTATCAAATAAAAGTTTATGAGAAGCAAAATATTTATTAAATTTGTAAACATTACAAAATTAAAGTTAATAAAATTTAAAAATATTTTTAAACATTTACAAAAAAATATATTTAAATATAAAATATTTTAAATATGCTTTTTACTCCCATTTTCTATATATACTAATTCATCAATTAAATGAAATTAAAAATAAAAAACTAAACTAATAAAAATAAAAATTTAACATGAATCTTTTTAATATATGTTAAATAATAATAAATATTATTAATGACAATAATATTAAATATTATAGTAATTAAAATTTTTTATATACGTATAATAATGAACTAGAAAAATAATATATATATATATATATATATATATATATATATATATATAATGCTTAAATTTTGTTTAAATATATAACATTTTTTAATTTATGATAAAAATGTCAATATATTATGTTTAAATTTTGTTTGAATATATAACAGTTTTTAATTTATGATAAAAATGATTACTTAATATATTTTTCTCATAATTACTTGACCATTATTATTGTAAATATTGTAACTCTGTTAAGAAAGTTTAAACAAAACATAATACGGGAAAGTAAATGATCGAGAGATAGTAATGTTATAACAAAATTCATTGGTGTGTGAAGAAATGTTAAATGTACATTTGGATACCTATATGGTAATATTTTGGCATCTTTAGATGATTTTAGCAACAAATCAACGTACACTTTTCCCTTGAAATCACCTGGAAATCCCCTTTTCTCTGTTTTAGAACTAAAATAAATCTAATCTGGGTAACTAAACAATGCAAAATACGGGTGGTTTTGACAGAACCTCAACCAGTTCTAGTGGTTTCTGAGAAATTCCTACAATTATTGACGGTTTTGACAAAATTTTTGGAATTTCCGACGGTTTATGTATAACCTTCGTTATTACCAGTTATTTATCATAACCTCTGTTATTACCGGCGGTTTCTGCGTAAGCCCTATTATTATCGGCAGTTTTGACAAAACTCCTGAAATTTTCAGCGGTTTCTACATAACCTCTGCTATTACAGGCAGTTTCTGCGTAACCCTAACTATTACCGGCGGTTTCTGCATAACTCCCGCTAATACCGGTAGTTTTTGGAAACGCCTACTATTACCGACAGTTTTCAGAAAATCCTCGTTAATTTCGACGAAAAACCGTCGATACTTACTTAGCGTCGCAGGTTTTCCCGACCGCGAGAATAGTACTTTCTAAGAGTTAAAACCGTCAGTAATGTTGAAAATAACCCTCGGAAAAATTCTTGATTTTTGTAGTGTTATAACAATAATATACAAAAAATATAAATGAAAATAAAATTAAATACTTAATGCAATAAAAATATCAATATCCTTTAAAACAGTACTAAACAAAGTAAGCTAAAAAAAATTAAAATCTTAATTGATAAAATAAAATATTCAAAAATATTAATTAATATGATTGGGTTCTTAAATATTTATCTTTTGTTTCAAATATTATCATGAATATTTAGTTGCAATAAATATACACACGAAGTAACAAATTTTATTTTATCTACTCATTCATTGTATATATGGTAGGCTTATTAATTTAGGGTAACTGTTTTCAATGTTCTGTTAATGATAGATTTTTACTAATTGACACATAAATGCCATTTATTAAACTTTATTATATTTCGAAATTTATTTTATTAAATGAACTCTTATCAAAGATTTAATTTAAATGTTTGCATTGACTGTAATTACCTTTTAGTACACCTCTAATGCAAGTCTCTTTATTGTAAAAGACAAAGAAACTAAGCCAATATTTTATTGCAAATATTTCTTTCACTTATTAAATCAATTGACTGTATAGTAATGCAATAAATTTAAAAGGTAGTAATTTATAATGATTAACTTTGTAGAAATATTGATATAATATATAACAGACATAAAAACAGTAACTTGGGGTGGTTAAATATGGAAATTTTGATGTTTTAATCAGTTGATAATATTATTTTGATTTTTATTGATTGAAAAAAGTAAAATAATAATGTGATATTTTTTTATTTATTAATTTAGACATAGTAACACTTGTTCATAATATATATCAATTTCAAAAGTCATTATATTACTGTTATTATTTCCATGTACTTTTGTTGCAATTATAATGAAACATTGTTTGAAAAAAGGTTTGAAGTTTTTGAATGTTTAAATTCGGATAAAATATATTGATAGATTTCATGAAAATATTAAAGAATGGTGATGGTACTCAAGAACCATAAAAAATAAGACAATGGATTCATTTATTTCTTATAAAGAAGATGAAGATAGCAAGATTACAATTGTGAAAGAAGGGAAAATTTATTGTTGTAATTATTGTAAGAAAGAGTTTCTTAGCTCACAAACTTTAGGAGGACACCAAAATGGACACAAACAATATGGCAAAACTTGTTGAAGGTTTTAATCCTTATTATTTTTATTATTCAAATTTGTATAACTCTTATCATTCCCTTTATGGAGGGTCTCTTAATAAGGTATTTGGGATTAGAAATGATTCCATGTTCAAAAGCTTCTTTAAACTCCAAGATATGAATATTCATTGTTTAAAAGGGATAATAGAACATCAATATTTGATAGGTTCAAAATTAAGAAAAATCATTCTTCAAACACTTTCTCCCTTTTACAAATGATGCTAATACTTCATGAATCAAACTTCGAAAGAAACCAATGCGATGTTATTCATCATTATGTTTCAGAACAAACATCCAACGAATATTTTGTAATCTTGATTTGTCAATCAATCTTTGTATCTAATATCCACTGTTCAATTTTTACTTTGTGAGCATTGTTATTTAGTTTGAATTTTAAAAGAATATTAGTAAGCATTTTTTTTTCTTATATAGACTTTTTGGAGTGGTGTGAAAAAAAAGGTCATTGTTACGCTTTTGCTAAAAAATTATATATTTGTGTTTGATTAGTAAATTGAAAAAAAATATTTTTGAACAAAAATTTCAATCTTAGATTTGACATTTTTTAATATATGTTGGCATTTATTTTCCAAATAATGATTAAACATATTAACTTTTCAGAGTAAATATGATTTAAAAAGTATATATATAAATGAGTAATATGTTTTTTAAAAAGGATAAATTGTGGTGTTGTAGTTTACATTAGAGAATAAATAACTATTTTTTTATATAAATTTAATCATTAGGTTAAAAATATTTAGAAAATATACTTATAATCTAATAAAAATTAATATATTTTATTAACTACAAAAATAAATAATTAAAACGTCACATATTTCTCCTTAAAGAATGTAATGGCTGAATTATTAATTTTTATATTCAAACAATAATGTGTTGATAATCAAAAGCAATAATTGAACGTTTAATTAAAAGAGAAATCATATTAACTATCCCTCTTTATCAACTAAAAAACAGTGTTACTTTCAATATAACAATATTTCTAAAGAAGAATGAGTTATTAATAGAAGTTCGGTAATTTGAATTTCTTTTCTTTCTTCTTCGGTTAAGTGTATTTCTCGATTTTAAAATGAGTATTTTGAAAGAAAAATAAATATATTATTTGATATTTGATTACAATAATGCATAATAAAAAATAAATTGTCATAAAAATGATTTGTAATCATTAATAGTAATAAGTAGATATAATAGCTAGACAAAACAAGTTTCTTTATCTCATGCCAATCTCTAAAGAAAATATTAATCATCTTTATACTCAAATCTAACAGTGTATGAAGTTTTTGTTTCATTCATTCTTAGTAGGTAACTGATATGCACTCGTACCTGTATCTATAACCATATATGTTTTCTTATTACTTCAATACAAATTAAGTAAATTTTACAAAATAATAAAAACATTTGAAAATAAAACCTAATATTATCACAAAGTATTAAATATCAAAAGGATGTATATTATCTTTTCCTAAATATCAAATGTTTATAAGTAAACAATAATTGTATATATACATTTTAAATTAGAATATCAAATAAAAATTTATGAGAACCAAAATATTTATTAAATTTACAAACAATAAATTTACAAACATTTAAAAATATTTTAAAAAATTTACAAAAATAAAACAAATATTCAAAATTAAAAATATTTTAAATGTTTTTTACTCCCATTTTTAAAATTGTAATAAAACTCTTTTTATATATAGAGATAAAAATTGTAATATACGACTTGAAAAATAGTAATTAAACTAATAATAATTAATATACATAAATCTTTCATCTTTTAAACTCAATATATATTATATATTTATTATATGGTGATGAACAACATTCATGAAAATAATATTAAATTATTATATTATAGTAAATGGATATTTTATATAATAGTAGTAATATAATTGTTTATGATAATGAATTAGAAAAATAAAATAAAAATTATATATATATATATATATATATATATATATATATATATATATATATATAATTTATGTTTAACTAATCATACTTGTTAAAACTCAGATTATGTTTAAATATATAACATTTTTTAATTTATGATAGAAACTTATTACTTATTATATTTTTCTCATAATTACTTGACAATTATATATGCAAATATTGTAGTTGTATTGAGAAAGTATATTAAACAAAAAATAATACGGAAAAGTAAATGACCGTGAGACGATGCTATAACAAACCTTTATATACAACAGTAACAATCTTTTAAAACACTACAACAGCGTGAGCTAAGAAATTTTAAAATCTTAATTGATAAAATAAAATATTAAAAAATAAGAATTGATTCTTAAATATTTATGTTTTGTTACAAATACCATGATGAATAATTAATTGCTATATATATATATATATATATATATATATATATATATAGGCACTGGCAATTTTTTTATCTACTAATTCATTGTATATATGGTATGTTTATTAATTTATGGTTGCTGTTTTCAATTTTCTGTTAATGATGATTTTTACTAATTGACATAAATGTCATTCATTAAATTTTATTATCTTTCCAAATTATTTTATTAAAACATTACATAGGAGTGGGAAATTAAACAATATTAATGATGGTGTATACAAATTAAAACAAAGAGTATTTTCAATCTGTTATCAAAGATATAATTTAAATGTTTTCATTGACTGTAATTACTTTTTAGTACACCTCTAATGCAAGTCTCTTTTTGTAAAAATCAAAGAGAACTAAGTCAATATTTTATTCCATATATTTCTTTCACTTATTAAATCAATTAAGTGTATAGTAATACAATAAATTTTAAAGATACTAATTTATAATAATTATAGTAAGATTGGTACAATATATATCAGGCATAAAAATAGTAACTTTTGAATAAGTGGTGGTTAAATATGGAAATTTTGGTGATTGAAATAGTTGATAATATTATTTTGATTTTTATTGATTGAGAAAAATAATATAATGTGGTTTTTTTATTTATTAATTTAGACATAATAATACTCATTCAGAATATATATATATATATATATATATATACTCACACTATAGTCTTCAAGTAATTCATTCTCAATTTCAAAAAACATTCTATTATTATTGTTATCACTTCCATATTCTTTTGTTATAGTTCATTGCTATAATGAAACATTGTCTCAAAAAAGGTTTGAAGCCTCATGAAGGTGAAAGTTCAGATTTCGATAAAATAGTGTTGATAGATTTCATGAAGACGTCAAAGAATGGTGATGGTACTCAAGAACTATTAAAGAATAAGACAATAGATTCATCTATTTGTTACACAAAAGATGAAGATAAGAAGAATGCAAATGTGAAAGAAGGAAAGACTTTTTGTTGCAACTATTGTAAGAAAGAGTTTTCTAGCTCACAAGCTTTGGGAGGACACGAACGGAATATAGCAAAACGTGTAAGGTTTTGATCCTTATTACTCTTATTATTCAAATTTATATAACTCTTATCATTCCCTTCATGGAGGGTCCTTTAATAGAGTACTTGTTGGGAACCAAGCCCTCAGGGATTTGCTTTTGATACCACTCCAAAAGGCCTCTTATCATTGGAGGTATCTATGTGTATTTAAACCCTTGACCAGTCATTCTTTTACTCGATGTGGGACTTTGTTTGCATCCCAACATCCTCCCTCAAACAAAGGACTATGGTCTTTCCTCCCCGCTGCGGAAGTCTTTTTCATCCTTGAGTACACCATGGTCACACACGGAACATTTCTCTTTTGCCCTCACGATCTATGGTCACAATGAGCCTCTCTTGCTCTCCCCACCTCTCATGATTCATCCGGTGGCCACTGGCCTCCTGCCGGACTCACCTGATCATGGGGGAACGTACTCGTCTGAGCCCGGTCACCAGACCAGAACCACGGACTCTGATACCACTGTTGGGTTTATCGAGGAGGAGTTGTTAAAAACGGTGAACCCACACAAATAATTTTACTCTTCAATCCATTGTGGGTTATTTTCATTAAACTTTGGTAACTGCAAATCGGGCCTTGGGCCAACTACAAATAATAAAAACTGACAATAAAATATCAACTCACTTAAAAATAAAATCTCTTTATCCTATCACAAAATAATATTCTATCTAGATAAACCAAAATCATAACTGTCCATCCTATTTTATTTCAATCAAAATCAAACCAAATATTACTAGACTCAAAACTAACAAAATAATAAATTTCTAAATTTAAGTTTATTCCAACAATACTTGGGGTTAGAAAGGAATCCATAATTCAAAAGTTTCCTTGGACTTCAAGACATGAATATTCATTGTTTAAAAGGGATCATGAGACGTCTATATTTGATGGGTTCGGAATTATGAACAGTGATAACAATTATAAGACCACTCTTCAAACACTCCCTCTTTTTACAAGCGATCTTAACACTTCATCAAGCCAACTTTGAAAGATGACAATGGTTGCAACAACAGATATTATTGATCACTCCGTTCCTGAACAAGCTTCCAATGAAACATCTTGCAATCTTGATTTGTCACTCAATCTTTATACATAGTATGCACTATTTAATTTTTACTGAGAGAACTTTTGTTTAATTTGAATATTGGAAAATGTTATTATGGGATTTTTTTTATATTTTATGTAATGTTTTGTGAGTGATGTGAAAAAGGTAATTACTAAACTTTTTGTTGAAAATTTATACATTTGTGATTTATGATTGATTACATTTGTGATTGATTAGTGAGTTGAAAGAAAAATATATTTAAACAAAAATTCAAGCTTAAATTTGATAATTTTGTAATGTATGTTGGGTATTTCTTTCGTAATTAATTAATGATTAAATATATCAACATTTTTGTAGAGGAGTAAAGATTATTAAAATAAATGAAACATTTTTATAAGGATTATCAAAGTCAGTGAAACGTGAAAAACGAAAAAGAATATGTTTTCTTACCGAAAACGCAGGGTTTAAACATTTTATACAAAGTGCAGTATGCAAAATTACATAAAAGATATAATTTCCTAGTATCACTCACTGTTAACTTAGTAATTTTTGGTTTTGAGTATACTTTTAAAAATATTATTTTATCCTTAATTGATTGTTTTATATTTTAAATTATACTAATTGGAGATAATAACGGTTACACAATATTTTATTTATTACTCTATATAGATATGCTAACATTAATAGAAAATAAATATTTTTTGACACATGAATAATTCATTCCCAATTTCAAAAGCTTCAAATAGCTCGGAGTTATTTTTAGCATCACATAGTAAAATGGGTTTGGACATTTTCTTTTTTACTCCATGTTTTCATATCACTCATTTTCTTTAGAGCGGTTTTTTATTTTTATTTTTTAAAAAATTAAACTTATTTCATGATTCAAAAGTTTCCTTATAATATATCTTAAAAATATTTGTCGTTAATAAAGAATCATGACAAATTCAGTTTGTTAGTTAATATTTTGAGATTGGGAATTTAAAATGTGATGTAAAAGATAATGAGATGCCAATTTTAAAGCTTATTAAAAACTCGATTTTATAAAAATCATTTGAAAAATGAAATTTGTATTTATGTATGTATTTTATGTGAGAGTAAATATTTTGTTAATGACATGATAATACATAATAAAATAGATTTAACAAATAAAAAATTTAGGATGATGTTTTTAAATAATTATGATACTATATTAAATAAAGAATAAAATTTAAATTTATTTCAATATGTAAAATAATATTTTTATATATTATAAATTTACAAAATTAGAAAGAATTGATGGTAAAACCAAAAATTGAAATGTTGTCTCAGAGTGAAAGAAAGATCGACTTTGTACTTTCTGTACAATGCAATGGATGAATCAGAATTTTAGAAAATAACTAATTCGATGTCAACAAAAGAAGCCTCGAAAATTCTGAAGGTGACGTACAAAAGAGATATAAGTGAGGCAGGATCGAGTACAAGCTGTCTGAAGAGAGTTTGAACATTTGGAAATGGATGCAAAGGAGGGAATTGTCGAGTTTATAGCTCGAGTGTAGAAGATGACTAACCAAGTCAGATTGGACGAAAAAGATTTGTCTGCTAACTAGGTTGTGAAAAATATCTTGAGAAATCTGACGGATGATTTTGAAAGTATCACGGTCACTATTGAATAGACAAAGGATATGCCAATTCTCATTGTGGAGGAATTAGTTGGGTTATTAAAGGCCCACAAACTAAGGAAGAAAAAGAAAAAAAAATGAACCTGATGATGATCAAGCACTACTGGCACAATTTGACTCAAATGGAACTCGAAATACTTAGAGTTGAGGTTTGAGGTAACGGACAAGGTAGATGTGCCCGAGGTGATAGTGAAGTTGGCACAAATGAGACTGGGCAACAAAATTGGCGTGACTGTGGTCGTGCAAGAGGCCGTGAAGGCCTGTCTAAGACAGGTGTGGAGTGCTTCAAATGTGGCAAATATGACCACTATGTAAACAAATGCAAATCAAGAAGCTATTAAATTATGTGAAGATCAGCCACAAAAGCAAGGCTTTGCCAAGTTGAGAAGAAAAGTGAGAGAAACCTTCTTACAGAAGAGGATGCAGAATATATGGGGATTTTGTTTTTTTTCAAACAACACATACATGTTCAAGATCGAGTTGTTTGAGGTAGTGCAAGAGGAGACCAAGCAACTTGATGCCAAGCATATTCAAACCGAGTTGTTTAAGGCTGAATAGGAGGAGACTGAGGTGTCTAGAGTTAAGTAGGAGAAAACCGGGTTGTTTATAGCCAATGAAGTGAAGGCCTATCTGTTGAGTACCGAATTTTCAAAGAACTCGACAATGTTGATGGAGTGCTCGAAAATGAAGGAGAAGAAATTAAAAAAAAAAGATTAAGATATTCAACAGATAAGGAGGCTTCTAGATGAAGCTAATGAGATTATGAATAAACAGAAGGTTGAGTTTGAGAAGCTAAAAAAGGTGGTTGAAGACAATGACGAGGAAACATCTAGTGTTACTGAACTAGAAGAAAATTCGAAAGAAGAAGATGAAGATGTTGAGATGAACCTAGGTACGAGAAGCTTGGATACTGATAAAGAAAAAAATATGATGACTAAAATTTTAGAAGAGATGAAGAAGTTGGTCAAGGTTGTTGAGAGGTCAACCAAGATTGTTGAGAAGTCGCCTAAAGCTGGAAACAAGTTGGTCAATGTTATTGAGAAGTTAGGCAGAAAAAAGAATTAGTCGGGCAAAGAAATAGAGAGTTCAGTTAAGGTGAAAGACAACACGTCCAACATGAAGAATATGAAGAATCCAACTCTTAATGGAAGAAGCAAACTTGATGTGGGATGATATACATGGAAAGCTAGGGTGTAAAAATGAAGGATGGACAAATTTAAGTTTATGGGAGAGTTTTGTTAGAATAAACTTAAATATATGGGGTTTATTAGTAATTTTGTTTGAGTCTTATTTTATTTGTTTGGGTATCGTAATGTTTAGTTTGATTTTGATAGAGATAAAATAGGGATTAATAGTTTTGGATTTCCATTTGTTTAGGTGCATTATTATTTTATTTGGTGTATATAAGATAAAGATGAATTAAGTAATTGTTTTTATTTTGAGTCAGTTGACATTTTGTTATTAGTTTCTATTCTTTGTACTTAACTGCAAGCCCAAACAGATGCAATTCTTGTATGACCAAATAAATCTATATGAAGCAGCTAAAGAGGTCTTTTAGTAGAAATGATATTTTTATTTTTAAAAGACTCTTTGACCTATTTGTCTTCACAAGAGTATTACAAAAGACTATGTTGTTGAATGACACTTTAGGCAACTCTTTTAGGAGGTCTTGCAACTTTGAGATTAATCTCATGTTTACATGGCCATATTTACTATGTCATGATATTGCCTCATCTTTTATAGATACTAGGCATGAAATTCTTTGAACATGCAATTCATCTAGATATATTTTATACAAGTTTTATTTAGTAGTAAATATAATTAAATGTTCGTTGTCTAAGACTTTACATTAGCCTTTTTCAAAAATAATATTATATTCGCTATTACACATTTTACTTATTCAAAAGAGATTATGTTTAAGGCCATTAACTAATAAAACATTGTCAAAAGGGGAAACATTTATACTTATCTTTCCAATGAATATTCTTCTTTTTTGGTTTCCATCAAATGTGACTGTTCCTCCCTTTTCCTCCCATTATGTGACATGAGCACTGATTGTCCAAATACCATGACAGCAGTTTCTTTTCTACCGTCAAACATATATGTAAGAGAAATTATTTTATTTTTAAGTACTCATATAGTATTGGCTCCTTTATTGTTAGACTTGGATCTTCTTCTTTTTAGAAATAGATATATAACTGTTAAAATGGGGCTGATGAAATTGCTTGACTAAGGAATACAATTGAAACAGAGGAGATCTAAACGACTTAGGGTTTCAAAACAATCAAAGGAGAAAACTCTATGTCTGAGTTACAACCACCGAAACTAAGACCAAAATGTACTCAAGAGGCTTCGGCGAGACAAACGACAATGTCGCGGTGTGATTCTGACACCAAGAAGGAGGAGCGTGACAAACACGCGATGGAAGCTAATAGGAGACAAGCCGTGTGTGATTAAACCTGTGGAGGAGAATGAGGCAGCGACAACTAGGGATGGGTCATGCTCCTCGAGGCACATAAAACCCCTAACTTCAACGGAGAAAATGCGACGGTAGCGGCGACGAACATCAAACAAATGTGGCGTGCGTGGCGGTGCCTGGATGAGAACTAGTCCTCGACACCGGTGGGGATGGCTGTCGCTCGAGGAGGCGATCCAGATCCACTGGTCGTCGGACGAAACTGTGACAATGAACGACGACGGTCAATGACGGAGAACAATGGAAAATAACGAATGCAAATAATGAGATTAGAAGGTTGCTAATTGTAGAAAGGAAGATAATTTTTTTAAGACTGGGAAGAGACTCAAACAACCTGCTCTGATACGAACTTAAGATAGAAATGGTAAAGTAATTCTCGATGGCTTGAAAGATCCCTCTCACTCCCATTCTATATATAAAAATGTTTAATACAAAACACATGCACTACAAGAAATAATGGATTTATATACAGAACTTTATATATGGATTTAGATACGTTTATAAGCGAACTATTATACATGGAAGTTATATACAGATTTTGGAAAAAAACATTTTATACGGATATTATATACAGTTTTTATATACGAATTTTCCATATATATAGATTTTGGAAGCTGGATCTCATTTCTGAACCTCGAGCTTTCCTCTCTTTCTCGTAACCTCGAGGTTTCTTCTGTCTCAAACCATCTTGCTTTCCTTTCTCTTTCGACCCATCTTTGGTCTCAGTTCGCTATGAGCCATCTTCGGTGTGGGTGTTGCTCTCTCGAGACCTCTTTGGTTCTTCCTCATCTTTTCTCAAGCCCTCTTTTGTTCTTCCTCGTCAATCCTTCATCAAACACTGTGGATGGGGCTTATTGTTCGGTGTGGTGACGTAGTTGGGACTGAGTAGCTTAATCTAGTAAGTAAACCAAACCATAATAGTAAATTTGGTTCTTTTCTGGCCATTCTTGTCATCAAGCGATTCTTCTCATCAAGCAAAGGCATTCCCCTTCATCATCTGGGAACATGATCTTCATTCGTCTTGGTGTTCTAGACTTGGTGTCGTTGTCGCTATGTGGTAATCGTGTTCCCCGTCAACGCCGCCTTGATCTTCCAGTTGCAGAGGAACCCTAGGACTGTTGTTCTCGCACTCTGATTTTGGGCAGTGATGAGTCAATATTTTCTTGACTTTACTTAGTTTATTGTGCTTGAATTAATCAGGGAATTATGCTTAATTTTTCGGTATTTTCCCGTTTTTCCTAAATATGCTTAATTTGACTTAATTAATTTGAATTTTCTGAGCTAATTATTTGTATTATTATTTGCAGGGAAAATTTTGGAGATATATTTTGGAGCATTAGGATGAAGACAAAATAAATCAAGACTCTTCCATAAGCGTTTTAGAATTAGTTGTATTTTAATTTAGTAGTTTAGAATTTTTAGACAAACTTTGACATTGTGGGCCAATTTTTGGTATTTGTTGTTGAGCCCAATAGTAAAAAATAGACACATGGCACCCTAGGGTTGGGTGGACCCCACCCTAATTTTTGAGACACTTGATCCTAGGAAAAAAGAAGCCATCGGCCGTCACACATTAGAGGACACACTCTCTCGGCATTTTTTTTTGGAGGCTGGAACGTTAGGAGATTTTTGCTTGGCTTGGAACATGTGGTTCACGATTATTGGCATTGGATGAGCACATTTACTTTTCCTTTTTATGTTTGTAAGAAAACGCTGGATGTTGGTGATAAGAGGACTTCCTATTTTGTTTTGCTTGAACGTTTTCTTTGGAAATGAAGCATTTTTTCTCTTTTCTTTTGTGTGCAGCGCTGATACCCACGGTGCATCTCTTTTTATTTTCATTTCTTTTTCTCTGAATGAATGCAAGGAAGGCTGCGCTGGATGCATTTCTTTTTGAATGAAATAAGAGCAATTTCTTTACCTTTTTCATTGTGTGTTGTACCGATTGATAAAAGGAAATTACTTTTGGTGTGACATTTCATTTTGATGGAGTAGTGTCTTTGCTTTAAATTAGAAAAAGTGTTTTCATTTACTTTTGTTTTGTTGATTCTCGGTCATATCCCATGAATGCAATGTGCAACTTAAGTAAAGTTTAATTTTCTTTTCTTTTCTTTATTTTATGAAGTCAAGAGTAGAATAGTTGGTGTAGTCATTGCTACGTGATGGGATAGTTGGCAGCAGGTTAGTTTCTTTTATTTAATTGAAGAATGATAAATAGATTAGATGAGAGTAGGTGAATAGAGTACGGTGGCTTTTCATGGGTTTAATGTTCAAGCAAGCTTCCTTTTCCATTCTAATTTCTTTGGTTGCAGCTCTAGAATTTAGGCATACACGTGCTCTCTCACGGAATTGCTGAATCAAATATGAAGGTGAGGTGCTCATTTATTTACTTTGACCATGTGCGTGAGGTGCAGACAACAATAAGGTAGTAGCTTTCTTGGAGAATCAAATGGAATTTGGCACAAGCAACTCACAGCCTAGTTGATTTTTAGAAGCAAAAAGGCAATTTAATTTCTTGAGAAGTTGGTGTGAAAGAATGAGGTCACGGCCAAGATGGTTCTTTAGGACATTTTGCAAATTTAATTTCATTTGGTAGATGTATTAGGTCTCGTTACTTGCTAAAAGTAATTTGTGTTGTTTATTTCTTTTACTTTAATTTAATTTCACAAAGTTTGTTGAGTTGGGTTTTATGTTTTTAATTTAGTGATGCATATTAACAATTTTAATTATGCTAGATATTTGTGTTACAGTGTTAGGCGTTCAATATTTTCTTTTATTTTAATATTGTCTAGTATGTTTGGTTGTGTTAATTTATCCATCCGCATTCACAAACCTTTCACAACCCCCCCCCCCTCGCTTTGTGTTTGACCTGATTCTCGAACCACATTTTGGTCCGTGAGAGACGACCTAGGAGTCATTCCCTAGCTATACTGCATTTCTCATATGCTCATTAAATTTTGCATGGGCCGCGACAGCTCATCAAGCAGCTGTCATTCAGTGTCAGTGAGTCTATGGTGAGTCCATAATGTTCTCCTTTAATATATATCTTTATTCGTTAAGTGTGTAGTGGTTTAATGTTGCGGTCATTCACAAAGAAGATGAAGTTCGGTTGTCTAGCCATCTTTTAGTGTTCGATGTTGTAGATTTGCTCAATTGGTGATTGTTGTGGTAAGTAAATTTTTTTCATTCCTAAGTAATTTAATTTGTAAAATGAGAAAATCCTAAACCCTTTTGTTCTTTGGTATTTTGGGCACAAAATGGGGTGTGGTTTGGTTCGTCTGTTGTGGAATACTTTGGTGCATTGTTAGGACATTGAGTTTACATTTAGAGGCATGTTAAGGTATGTTTACTCATTCTTTAAGGACTATAACATATAGTTTATATTATTAATTATATATATATATATATATATATATATATATATATATATATATATATATATATATGTTTTATATGGTTTTCTCTGGTGGAATTTGTGTGACATAGGACTGCAAAGTATTCGAAGGGTAAGATAAGTGGAGGAAGCTTTTGGGATTCAAAAGGAAATCACAACAAAAAGGCTAAGTTATTATGTTTTGTTTAATGAGTAAATAGTGATAAGTATGAAAAATTCATGTTTTCAGACTTATTAATTAGCTCAAATTCGTAATTATTCATGAAATGATTGTATTTTCCTCATTGAAAAAGTGTAATTAGAAGTAGGAAAGTTGTACAGGAATTTATACATCAAAGTGGAGTGCTCTGGGATGTTTCTCGCTAAGCCAGAAATTAATTCGCTCAGCTAATATTTATTTTATTCGCTTAGCGCACCAACAATTCGCTGAGTGAATAAAGGACAGTTAAAGATATGTTGCAGTTGAATATTCGCTTAGCGCATGAAGAGTTGTGCGCTTAGCGAATTAGTTATTTTCAATTGGCTTTTAAAGTGGGAAATAGACAGAAAGAAGAGCTCCTGACGGAAGTTCCGGACAAAGGGAAGAAACGAAAACATCTCAGGAACTTCAGGAGACTACTTCAAAGCATCAAGACACCATTTTTGCAAGGGATTGCTTCAAATGGGTACGTTCTAGATGACTGGGAGTAGTTAAATTTCTCTTTCGTCGGGATTGGATGTAATGAACTCACTGTGATGTAATTTTCCTGTTCAATATATCGTTGTTCGTTCATATGCTCTTTCTTGAATTTATTATTATTGTATGAAAATACAATATTATTTGAGTGTCTGTGATTATTGGAAATAAATTTGAACATGGACATAGATAGAGCACCTAAGTGATTTGGGATCTAGGGATAGACTCAATAACTTGGTCATTCTAAGCATCAGACTTAATGTAAATTGTATGTTAAATTGACTAAGGGATTAGCAATTTGATATATTAATTTAGAACTGGTTGCTAAGGGATTAGGACTAGTATGCCTTGATGTGAATGATTGAATGAAATAATGAAATATTGAACAGAGTTTATATTCATATGATTCATGAAACCCAATTCCAACAAAGTTTCTTTTAAATAAAAATTCTTGGCACACCAACTGTTTGATAAAATATCAAAAATAGTTTCTTGTATTGTTTTGTGTATTTTGATGTCTATTTGAGTTGTAAAAGGAAGGATTGTCATGTGTTGCACAAGTTCCTTTTTAGAACGATACTTTACTTATCAACTGTATTACTTGTAACGATTTGGTATACTTGCCAAAAAGTTATCAAATAACTATTCTATTTAGTTTAATGGTTTTGAAATGATTACCATATACATTGTCCCAAATCCAACTTCTCCAAGCTTATTGTTAATTGAGAAGCCATTAGTTGCTTTGGTGATTGTAGCTTCATCAAAGAAAGGAAGCTCAAGCTCTTCCTCATCTTTTTTATTATGTACTATCAAGGAATTACTTAATTCACAAGCTGGAAAGATAATATTTCGTTAAATTCAAAATGAAGCACCCAATGATGTCCAACCATAACAGCAACCTCCAGAGCAGCAACCACCATGCTAGCAACCACTAGATCAACCAAAAGATGGAAATGATTATATGCATTATTAGGCATTTTATAGAACTTATTTCCACTACTGTTGAACTTATTTAGAACCAGAACCAGTTTATGAACTTACCTAATGTTTAATCTTGTACTTATATTGATGCAAACAATATTTATGTATTCATGTACAATGTTTCCTTTGTGGATTAAGTGTATGCGAAAAACTTATTGGTTTTATATGTCAATGTGCAATGTATTATGTCCAGGTCTGCTTATATGAATTGTGAATGTGTAATGTATAATGTCCAGGTCTGCTTGTTTGGATTGTGAGGAACTGCCATATGCAAGGTATTTATTTAGCTCTTCTAAAACCATTATATACGGATATATCTGTATATAAGTTATATACGGATATATCCATATATAACCTACGATGGTATTATATACGAATTTTTACTCGTATGTAATCCGTATATAACCGAGTATTATATACGGATTTTGGGCGTTATATACAGATTTTGACTGTATGTAATTTAATTTTTTCTTTTAGTGATGATAAATAAAGTAATCTTAGACAAAATATAACCATAATAAATAGAATAAGTCCGAACATAATATAATGATGATAAATATTTTAACAATAACAAGTATTTTTAGCTTTAATAAAATGAGCAGTTTTAGTTATAGATATATGATGAATGCTTTCATTTGTAAAGTATAATCTCTCTCTTGTCAGAATATAGTTGTGAACATTGTATGCGTACTACTATGAGGCGACATAAGATTTGGAGATGATCTTATTCCATTAATTTAACATTTTTCACAGCGCTAATTCTTTATTATGATTGAAGAAAGGCATAAAAGATAAATTTAGGTGGTGTAGTAGTTGGCACTTTCGGTGGAAATGTTTCCACTTTCAAACTTTTTCTTCTTTTTCCAATGATGCAAACTTGCATTGGCTCCATTAAAGTTTATTCCACACCACTCTCACAAGCTATGGGATAGTTTTATAAGAAAGCAAGCAAAATTAGTTACTCAACATTAGCAACGGCATCTAACTCCAATTAGAGTTGTAAGATTTTTAGTTGATCTCATAATATAGACTCTTATGTTTTGAATAAAATAATGTAATTGATTTATATAAAAAAAATTGAATTAAATTTTAAGTATTTTATAGATTTAACTATTTTTAATTAAATTTCAGTTCAAATATTTTGTTGCCACGAGTTTTCAAAACATTTTTTTATTTAAATAATAGATATTTAAATAACTTCCTGTTTAAGTTAATATGTTGACAAGACATTTTAGTTTGTCTTGAGCAGAATATAGAAATTTTGAAAGTTGATGTTTTTGGACAAGGGTTCGAATTGATTTTCAATTCACACTTAGTTAAAAATGATTTTAAAGTTGTGATTTAGGTTTGAATTGGTATAAATTTGTTATTCAATGAATACTAAGTGTGAACTTTGAATTTAAAGTACAATAAATAGAAATGAATAATTATTGTGATTTTTCAATTTAAAGTAGAATGAATAATATGAATAACTTAACATTTTGGATAAAAACGTACAAAGCATTTAAACGAAGATAATAATTAATAATTATACGTTTAAATCTGAGTTAGTGAAATATCTTAAATACTTCTGCATTTCATATTATGTTTATGATAAAACAAAATTTCTTCTTTCGAAAAAGAAATTATGTCGGTGTTACATGAATGTTATATGTTTTTCAATGTCATGTCACAACTATGAAAAGTGAAAAATAAAAATTTAAAAACAACTACTAAAAAAACAATTTTAGTAAGGGTTATTTTTAATGTTAACGGAAGTTTTAACTCCTGGAAAATACAATTTCCGGGGTTGCATAACCCCTGGAAGTGAAAATCACTGGAAAAAGTTTTGTCGGAATTAGTATTAAAAACCGCCGGGATTAAGAGGGATTTTCAACTGGTCAAATTCTTTTATGAGTCTTGCTGTTGGCTAGAAACTCTCTTTCAAGAACATTAAATACAAAAGCACTCTTTAAGTCTTGTAAATTTTCCTTCTCCCTCTGAAATAACAAACGAATTAAATAAGAGAGTGCAAAACTAGGTACACTGAATTAGAGTTTAGCCTTAGTAATATGCGCAATGAAGGATTTCATTATTTCCATCACATATTACTGAGGTAGCAAGGAGAAAAAATAATTATAATTGGCCTTTAAGATTTATAAAACTGAAAATCAGAAACCTAGTCTTCTAATTTCACTCCCTACCCAACAATCTCCCCGTAATCTTTCTTTTATTTTAATTTCTTTCCTCTCAATATTACTTGTATTATTGTTTTTCACTGGTAGTGTTAATTTTTTTTCTGTCATGCATGCTAAATTCAGAGAGAAACTCTGCAAGAAAGAGCAGCATAGTTGGAGGAGTACGACTTATGATGAATGCAACAGACATGGAACCACTAAGCTTACTTGAACTGATTAATGATATTGAACGCTTGGGACTGTTCTTCAGGTTCCAGGATTGGATAAACAAAGCTCTTCTCAGACTTGTTTCAATTGAAAACTTCAAACAACAAACTACAAAAAAGTCTTCATGAAACAACTCTTGTTTTTCGAATTCTCAGACGATAAGGCCTTCATGTCTCCCAAGGTACACAATTTCAACCTTCATCAAGGAATCCCTTTTTTGTCAGCTGCAAATAAACACAACAATCCATGAGTTATCAAATTTTCAAAATGGTTCAGACGTGACACTTTAAAAGTAGAATAAAACTTAAATTCTGATACGTGGTTCTTTCATGATTTAAACTCAATTTAATGAAATATATATCACATTAAATCATTTTAAAAAAGAAAAAACTCAACTTAATCTTTTTTTTTCAAAAATAAAAACTCAATTAGAATACAAAACTTATATAAAAAATAAAATAAATAAAAAACTTCTAAAGTTACTGTTTAGAACTAAAAGAATAAGTTGAATTAAGTAAAATATTCAGTTTGTGAAAAAAAGTGTATCTATTTAATTATCAAAATTCTGGAAAAAAGAAGTCATCTTTTCGTGGTTAGACTTTGTTTATAGAAGTATGTAAATTAAAAAGTATTAACAACAATAGTTTTTACACAGAACTTCTAAACTTTTAGTTAGAAAATAAAAAAGAATGCTGAACAGTAAGGCACATAAGCAGTGCTACGATACTGCTCACCAGAAAATCAAAAGAAAAATGCTAATTTGTTAAGGCTAATAGAGTGAGCTGCGGGAAGTTGAATGATTAAGATAGAAGATCATACAAGAAGAGAAATGTATGCGTCCAGCTTGTCTAAATTTTGATAAATTGAATTGATAGCATTTCTTGTTTCACAGTCTGTCCATTGAGATTCTTCCTGATTTATTTCTGGCACCTTCTCAAATAGCAGAGGGATTGAATAGGTCCAGTCAACTGAAGAATCACTCTGAATTCGCAAAAAAGTAAATTTTTTAACAATGTTAAGCTGCAAACATGCTCCAGTTTTGCTTTAAAAAATCACGGCACATAGTAAAAAGGGTTAAGAGTAATATACATAAATGAAAACAGAGGGAAAAGATGAAAAAATGAACAACTTTATCTATATATACCCCACGCACTACATGTAGATGCCCAATGAAAGCTTCTAACGTAGAAAACAAATCACCGAGTTCCATCAGCTGAAGTCTCCTCAATGAATCAAATAAAACTGAATCAGACTGTTACAGCATGAAATATAAAACCATGAATCAGGGGCCCGCAGGACGCAAACCAATTTAGTCTTTCGTGTAAGAACTCCCCTGCCATCCAATAGAACCCTTTATATTCTATGACTAGGCTTTTAGAAAACGGCCTTCTAATTCTAATACTTGTTTATTCATCACATTCAATTGAATCAACATGAGTGCATTATTTGGAACAACAACTCAATAAAATCTTAACCAAAATCCTATGATAAAAGAGCAATGTTGGAAAAACACAGAACAATTACCAATTCCTGTTGCAGCTGTCTCGTTTGTTTGACAGCTTCCTTCAGATTCTGTAAAGCCTGACTCTTCAAAAATAGAAATTTAATTTAATCGTGACTGACTAATCTAAAGAATAGAACTGAAAAAGTAGGGAAGGTTTAATTGTCTGCAATCAACTGCCACAATGTAGGAAATGACTGACATTGAGCAATTGACGTGCAATTATCCATTCTGTATCTCCAATTACAGAATACTATACTCAAGCAATTATCCATTCGTTTTGGTGATACACAGATGGAGTCAGAAATGACTCACAGTTAGTAAAAAATGACCTAGAACCATGTAACAAAAATGCCAGATCTCCAAATTAAAACATCAGACAACGCTTTGCTTCCTAACTATTTTTTTAGAAAAAAAAGTAATGTAACTCAAGCACACTTTTCAATCAGACAAGATTCCCTCCAACTGAACTGAAACACTATTTTCACCAAATGAAATAACGAAATGCAACATTCTCCCCTATTTTGAGAACAGTACGGTAAAAAAGGGAAAAAGAGTGTGGGAGTAGAAACCGATTGGAAAATAAATTAAAAAGAAGAGAAACATTTTTCTATGCATATCTTGGTGAGAGACGAAAGGTTTAATCGGGAAAATCCACGGATCCAGCACAAAAGTTGAAGTTGAAGACGAATACCTCACTCAGCCCAGGAAGAGGAAGAGTAACACGAAGCCAAGCTCAACCAACAATGAAGCTTGTGGTGCAGCGAGATGAAGATTGTGATTTGGGAGAAAATGAAGCCAGCAAAGAAACGAAGCTTCTGGTTTGGAAGAAATGAAGACAGCGGAGAGGGATTAGGGTTCGAGAAAAAATTTTTAGCAAACGCGGAGAGAAATAATTAGGGAATTATAGTAAGGGATTATCAGAAAATAATTTTAAAAATAAAAAAATTCAAACGTTAGGGACGATTCTTGTTTAAACAGTAGGGAATATTTAAAAATAAAAAATAAAATAACTTCGATCTTAGTCAGAAACCGCCAAAACTTTTCCGGGGTTTTAAAAAACCACCGGAAA
Organism: Vigna radiata var. radiata; assembly: GCF_000741045.1. Classification (NCBI taxonomy): domain Eukaryota; kingdom Viridiplantae; phylum Streptophyta; class Magnoliopsida; order Fabales; family Fabaceae; genus Vigna; species Vigna radiata. The sequence goes on along the minus strand of NC_028351.1, from coordinate 29,152,275 downwards.
ATAACCTCTCCTAAAAAATATTTTTTTTGTAGTAAACCTTTTCAAATAAAGAAAATAAATATAACTAATTTCATATATTTTAAAAATATAATTACGTTAAATTTAGTTTCTTAGTATGTAAAAGAAATAGACAAAAAGAGTTAAGTTATATTTTTATAAGGAATTAAAAAAATTGGTTTCAATTTGAAATTTATAGTAAGTAAAAATTTTAATTTTAATATATATATATATATATATATATATATATATATATATATTAAATTAAGATTCATATTTTCAACAACAACAGAGAATTTACAATTTGAAATATACAATAACAAGGTTTGAATTTAAAATTTGAAATCGTAAAAAACTATAAAAAATGGAAGAAATCAGATTTAAGATGGGAATAAATCTAAAAGTGAAAGAGTACAAAATTATTATTTAATATTTAATAAGAATATAATAATTTGATAAAGTAATAATACTGATTTAATAATAATAATTGAATTATGATATAAATTTGTAAATAAATAATGAAGATATTGTTAATAAAATAAAAATAAACTAAATAATTAAATATTCAAAATAATATTTGTAAAGACCTAGGAAAAATGATATTTTAGAAGTTACAATAGTTTAAAAATAGTGAGATTCGGTTTCTTTGTAGGAGCTCTTGAAATTGGACCGATCAGTTTCTTTGTTTGAGTAAGATGAGTATCAATCCTTTTTCTTGGTATTTTCTTGTATCTGTTGCATATGAGCCCAACTCAGGTTGCATGTGTCTTTTGAGTCAACAAATTGAATCCTTGTTGTTCAGTGATTCTAACATTGTACCTGATTGTGTTTTTAATGTTCGTAGGAGCACATAAAGCTTCTGTGTGTTTGGAGTTGTTTTAAACTTTCTAGAACTATTTGGTTTTTTTGTTATGTAAGGAAAACTAAATACCTTATCTTTTACGCTTTAGATGTTATGAGAATATGAAATTGCATTCTTTGCTTGTTTACCTAGATAGGACCTACACACCAACACAAGACTTTCCGATTTATCAAAACTGGGCCTATGCACTAACGTAAGACTTCTTTGTGTCATTTGATATTGAGTAAAAAAAAAACACAAGATTCACATTCACCCATTGGAATGACTTATCAAACAACCCTTATGGAAAAGAACAATTCAACCAACTCATGTTCCACTTGACACATAATTAAACTAACTTTGCAAGAATAACATTATGGATCATGCATTTAATCATTACAACTCACCATTTAATTGTCCCTAATTCAACACACATCACATAGTACATATGCAAATAAACACCAAATATCTAACACCACCCTACATTCAAGAAACACCTAAAACATCTTATAGAACCTTCGTATAAAATACCACCCGAGCAATCATGAACAATTATTCTAAACTGGAAAACAATAACGATTTTAATAAGATCATAAGATAAAATACCCAATTTTATACTCACCTCGACCATTAATCATAAAAAAAAATAATAAAATACATTACTTAATATGGTTAACATGTCAAAACTCGTTGCGCATAACAAAAATATGTTGGAAGTATATAACATGAAAATTTACATAAGAATAATATCTAATTAATAAACTTGATTACATTTAATATATATATATATATATATATATATATATAATAATAATAATAATAATAATAATAATAATAATAATAATAAAATGGTTGACTAGACGCTCACAGCACCATGTACTATAGTGAAATTCAAAGGAATAAGAATAAATAAAAAAAACAAAGATTATCACTGTCTTCACAATATAACTAATTATGCAACTTTTAAATATCATTCTTTTTGCACACGTAAGACTATAATATAATTGAAATATGCGTAAAAAAAAAAATTCTAGGTAAAGCATGCCATCATTCTTCAGTATGTGCATCATGTTAAACATCTCTGGTTGTGATCTAATATAAAGGAAGCAACACGGCCGGCACACAGCATGGTAATTTTAAATGTCATCTCTGTACCATGTATAATTTATGTATCATGAGACAGTCCGTAACATCATGATAACTACAAAACACACGATTTAAATCTTTAATAATCTCAAACATAGGACTAACAACATCACAGTAATGCCCCTAAATATTCCTATGTAGCATAACCAAGATACATACCCAATACCTCGTGAAACCTTATATATTAACTTGGTGTCACTTCGATTATCAATTAATTTAAAGAATACACATACTGTACCGCAAGGCATATCAATTTTAAAAATGGAAAAATTGCAACACAAAAAATAAAGTTACGTGATCGTAACAAATGTACCAATGTAAATCCCAGGAGTACACTATGAAGTATGAACCATAAAACTTCATTCATTATTGCAACCAAACTATTTTTGTTTCCACCAATGCTCACACTTAAGAATGTGAGTAGTCAATTTGAAGATGGAATCATTATTTAAGATGATTGCAAAACGTTCACATTATAAAAAAAAAAAAAAAAAATTACGCTTGCATTACACAATAGAAGACAATGAAATAAACAAGTTTGTTCAACCTCAATACCTACTCCAGTAATCCATGCATCTTTCATTATCTTCCATAAAATGCAAATTCTGTTACATAATTCACAATACATGCATTAGTCCTGATGAAGAAAAATATGAGACTTAATTAAGAGGTTTAAACATCATAGAAGTTGTCCTAAAACAAGAAAACTTATCCAAACAGAACACGCCATCTATAATTTATTTATTGCAAGTAAAATGATTACGGAACTGTTTTGTAAAGGCATTAACTAATTAGAGAAAATAGAATTGGACAAATTCAATGTTTAAATTTTAAATTAATGAAGACTGATAGTGTGGTAGACATACAAATAAAGATATATAATGATTAGTATCTATATAAACAATCCTATTATATTTAAAAAAACTACATTCTATGTAAACAGAAAAATAGTCAGCAAAACAAGTTGAGAGAAAGAATTGAATGGAATAACGTACCTACTATCCTTTGAGCCACCTATGACACTTGGTAACGTTCAATTCAGCCATTACAAGTACATAGTCTAAGAGTCTGTTCAAAAATCTTATGTAAGCAATTCTCCACGGTTCCCAAAGTAGCATTGATCCTAATAAGCCCCAAAAGCCTGCAAAGAAACCTAGCCCCAAGCTCATGTATAATGCTCCATAGAAATTTGAATTCTCTTCTTCTCCATCGATTGCTGGTTGTTCAGTTTCTTGTATTGTCTCTTCTCCTAGACAACTTTTGTTGAGTTGCTCTCCACAAAGATTAATATTTCCTTCAAAACAAGAGGCATCAAAGGTTTCAAAATGTCTTCCCCTTGGGATTCTTCCACTCAGATTGTTGTTTGATAGGTCTAGCACTCCAAGATTGTCAATGTTGGGAAGAGTAGAAGGAATATTGCCAGAGAAATTATTTCTTGATAAGTCTAGGAATTCCAGCGAACTTAAATTCCCAATTTCAGAAGGAATCTCTCCGTAAAAGTTGTTTCTTGATAAATTCAGAGAAACCAATCCAAGTAAATATCCAATCTCTGTGGGTACTTCACCTGTTAAACTGTTACTCGAGAGGTCAATGCTCCTAAGAAGATTCTCGGGATTCCAAAACTCATGATCCTGACCTTTCCACGCCAATAATAAGTAAGAGTCATAAATATTGAAATAAGTTACCTGAGTTGAAATTTTTCGTATCCTTACAATTTCCCTTGGAATTACGGTCCTTTTCAACATCGTGGTAAAATTTCTTAAACACGTTGGTATTTCACCTGACAAGTTATTCTTTGAGAGGTCAAAGACTTGAATTTGACTCAAATAGCAGAGTTGTACAGGAACACTTCCAAAGAAGTTATTTACTCGCAAGCTCAAGATTTTCAATTGTTGCATATTTTCCCCGATCCAAGAAGGTACTGGACCAGACAACAAATTCTTACTCACGTCTAATAAAGCTAAGTTTGAACATTTCTTCAATGTGAGTGGCAGTTCTCCATTAAAATTGTTGTTTCGTAGGACCAGAGCCTCCAACTGAACAAGAGTACCCATGGACTGTGGAATCTTTCCAGATAATTTATTATTTCTTAGATCAAGAAATTCTAATGAACTTAGATGTTCCCAACACTCAGGTAGTTGTCCTCCTATTTGATTATTTGACAGATCCAAAGTATGCATATTTTTTGTCACTCTATTTCCACACAATAATGTATTTAAATCTGAAAAATTATTGCCTGACAGATCCAACGTGCCAGCGTGTGACAAAAATGTAGGAATTACACCTTCAAGTTTATTTGAATGTAGAGATATTGCAGTTGGAATCGAACGTTCATCCCACAGAACCTTCATCGTTAAATTTGGAATCGAACCTTTGAGACCGTTGTAAGACATATTCATTCCTCTTATAAACTCTAAGTTGTTCCAAAACCAATCTGGTACAAAGTCATCGATTCCCGCATCAGAAATATCAAGGAAGCTTAGCTGACTTTGAGTCTGGAGCCAACTTGGGAAGTTAGGACCCAACTTGCAAGAAGCTAGGCCCAATGAAAGTAATTGGAAGGGTGGAGTCCAAGTGGTAGCAAAATTCAGAGACAATGAGTTGTCTGATAAATCTAGCTCTATCAAGTGGGAAATATTTCTGAGATGCAGTTCATTGATATCACCCTCCAAGTAATTCTCCTCAAGATAAAGAGACTGCAACTGATAAAGAAACCTAAGGGAAGCTGGAATCTCGCCTCTTAGTTTGTTATAGCCAAGTTTAAGAGATTTGAGAGAGTTCATAACTTTTCCGAATCCATTTGGAATGGGACCTTCTAACAAGTTATTCTCTAGGGAAAGTCTTTGAAGGTTGGCAGTAAAGTTGCAAACCCAGTGAAAAACAACCAGTGACTTCAACAGATTGTTTGAGAGATCAAGGGTGACAAGAGAAAGAGAATTTTTAGTGTAAGAAGATGACACAACAAAGCTTTTATCAGTAAGGCCGCAATCAAACAGGGTAAGCTCTTGTAGTTTGGTGCTGAAGTTGAGATGTTCTTGAAATATTGATGTCTGAGTCAGATTATTAACAGAGAGATCAAGTATCACAAGAGAATGAAAGTTTAGATAGTGAGGAGTCGACAGAACAATGTTATTACGAGAAAGATAAAGCTCTTGGAGATTAGGACTATAGTTGGACAACAATTGAAATGTTAATGACGTCAACTTATTATTAGAGAGAGAAAGGATGGAAAGGGAAGTGGAAATGTTGGAATGAGAAGGAAACAAAAGTGAAATATCAGCATCTGAAAGTGCACAATTGTCTAGACTTAACTCTCTTAAGTTTGGAAGATGCTCACTGATATTAGAGATGCCAAGATAAGGAAAGGAATTGAGACTAAGAGTTGTTAATGAAGAGAGGGAAGATAATAACCAATTTTCATCTTTTATTTTAAGACCAGATCTTCCATCAAGTCTAAGAGAATGCAAGAGAGGAAGATTTCCGACCTGAAACGGGAGTGCTCCGGAAAGCGAATTTCCTGACAGATCAAGATACCGCAAATGTGACAGACTTCCAAATTGAGAAGGAATTACACCAGAAAGTGAATTGTATGAAAGACCAAGATATCTCAAATGTGACAGACTTCCAAGTTGAGAAGGAATTGCACCAGAAAGTAAATTGTATGAAAGATCGAGATATCTCAAATGTGACAGACTTCCAAGTTGAGAAGGAATTGCACCAGAAAGTNAATTGTACGAAAGACCAAGATATCTCAAATGTGACAGATTTCCAAGTTGAGAAGGAATCTCTCCATTGATGCGAAAATTGAGAGTTAGATCAAGATATCTCAGACTTGAAAGATTCCCTACTTGAGAAGGAACTTCTCCGTCAAGATCAGTTGTTTTCAGATCAAGATACTCTGATTTTGAGAGATTTCCCAGTTCATAGGGAATGGTTCCTGAGAAACTTGTTTGTGACAGATTGAGATATCTTAAAGCTTTGAAAGGAGCCGATGGATGGTGGAATTTGATCGCCAAGGGAAGAAAGATGATTAGAGCTGAGATCCAAATATTCCAATTTATGCAAGCCAACCAATGAAGCGATATTAATTGAACCTGACAAATAATGCGATTCCGAACCACGAAGATCGACCATTTCTACGTTACCAGTTTCATTGTTGCATTCAATACCTTTTCATCTGCAACAATCTGTGTGATTTTGGTCGTCCCTCCACGTGGACAGCACGCCATAGTAATCTCGGACACTTTGCTTGAAATTGAGTAGTGCTTGTTTTTTTCTCTCTATGCATTTAACTTGTGAACTCTGTGATAGCGAGTTGAATCCATGAACTGATAGTTTGGTATGCAGAATGCACACAAACACTGCAAACAATATTTTGAGAAAGTAACTGCTCATTCCTGACATGAAATTTCTGCTATGCTCTAAACCTTGGTATGAATAAAAGATGAAACAACAGCATTAAAGTTATTATTTGCTCAGCAACAGGAAGTAAGTATGGCATTAATTTCTACGGCTGTCTTTTTCTACTATTCCAAGTCGAAGTCATGCAAGGAAAAAAGTTTCGAAGTAAAATTTTCTAAATAAAAGGAAAATCGAAGGAAACTCCTCAACAAAATGAGACAACAGAAAAGTAGTTGGGGCTTAATTTCTACACCGTGTCTTTGTTGACTATTCCAAGTCAAGCAAGGAAGTAGAATTTTCTAAATGAAAGGAAAATCGAAGGAAGCTCCTCAGGCCAACAAAATGAGACAACAGGAATACATACGAAAATTACATTAACCTTTTTAGTATGTATTTTCTTTTTACTTTTTTTTTTACAATCCACGTAAGAGAGAGTTAGATGTTCAAAACTTTTCAATTACAATGACTTCAATGTATCATATATTTCAACTGAATTATGAGATACATGAGAAGAAAGGTATTTGATTTGAAAAATTCTGTGTTTCACCTTACACTTCCAATATTTCAATATCTCAGCACTTTCCAAAATTACAATTTTATCCTTCTAAGATTACACCTCCAACATTTCATCCACACTTTTACTTTTTTTTGAAAAATTTCTTTTTTCACTTTAATAAATATTTTTTTTAACTTTTTCATTTTTTATTAAAAGAACAATACACCTCTTTAACCCTGTTTTCCTCTAACAAATTTTTAAAACTTTGTTTCTTGTTTATAATTTAATAAGTATTCAATTTAATTTAAAAATCTAATATAATTTAGCACTTTTTCATATTTTAATAATTATTGAAATATAATTTGTATTATTATAATAATTATATTAAAAAATTAAAATTAAAATAATTAAAATAAAAGTAATAAAAATAAAAAAGCAAAAATAATAATAATAAATCTGATTTAATATATATAAAAACATTAAATTATATTAAAATATTAAATTAAATTAAGTTATTATTAAATTTTAAATAGAAAATAAAATTGTAAAAAAAATAATCATCGCATATAGGTATCTTATCAGATTTCCAATCCGAAAAAAATGTTTTTAAAAATTTGTTTTTTATTTATAATTTATTAACCATTTAATTTAATTTAAAAATTTAATATTCTTTAATATATTTTATATTTAAATAACTATTAAGATATAATTTATATTATTATAATAATATTATTAAAAAAATTAAAATTAAAGTAATAGTAATAAGAAATCTAAAAATTTCCAAATCTTATTTCATTAATTTTATAATATAATTTAATATATTTATATATATTAAATCAGATTTTATATTATTTTTTTCTTTATTTTTATTATTATTATTATTTTAATTTTAATTATTTTAATTTGAACTTTTTAATATAACTATTACAATAATACAAAGTTTAAAATAAATTAAATTACATATTTATTAAATTATATATAGGAAACAAAGTTTTAAAATTTTTTATTAAAAGAGCGTAGAGTTAAAAGAATGGAAGGTCACTCTAATAAAAGAGAAAAAGTTAAAAAAAAATTTACCAAAATTAAGAAAAGATTTTTTAAAATGTTAAAAGTGTTGAGTAAAGTGTTGGAGGTGGAGAGTGAAATACCCTTGAAAAATAATAGGTCTACTTGAATTTTATTTTTTAGGGAAATTATATGCTCGTTTGCGGTCAACAACATTTAAGATTGGCACCTATAATCTTTTTAATTGCAGGATTTTTTAATCGCCACCTATATACACTTAACGACGAAGAATCTGTCTGTAAATCAGTCGAAAATGCATATATCACTTACTAATAGAAAAATATGTTGATAAATTTGCAGTAATGCGTATATCACTTACCAACGAAAAAATTCATGGGTAATAGAACTATAAAATAAACAAGAATTTTTCCGTCCATTTTTCACTTACCGATGACATTTTTTGACGGACTATCCATCGGTAAATGAAATACGCATTACCGATAGATTTTTCTATCGGTAAATCTGTCGTTAATGGAACGGTAAAATCAGCGGGAATTTTTCTATTCATTTTACAATTATGAACGACATTTTTTGACAAACTAATTTGTCGATAAATCAAATACACATTACCGATGAAAAAATCTTTCGGTAAATTCGTCAGCAAACCATTTTTTCTTGTTTTTCACGAACTACTCAGTATTTTACTATCTCACGCGAGTAGAATGAGGCAAACCCCCTATTTCCCCTTCTCCCTCTTCTTCTTGCTCTTTCTGTTCTTCTTCTTTCTCTTTCCTTTCCTCTTAAGCTATAAGTCATTACTAGACATCAATATAAGTGCCCAATGATACAAACCAATCATAGCTATCAGCAACCACCTCCAAGAAAAGCCACCATAAGAAACTTGCAACAACAACCAACAAATCCCTTTTGCAGCATTAAGCACGACCAACACCCATCTCATGTCTTCTCTAAACATTGCGTCATCCTCGTAGCAGTGTGAATCGTACTACTAAAAGCTTCCATGGAAACCTGCAACAAACGAAGATGCTTTGCATCCTTCGTTGCAAACGGAAAAAACAACAACAGTGACATATGGTAGGACTTGATCTTCCCTTTTAGGTGCTTGTTGTGTTAAAAATAGAGAAAAAAAAGAAGGAGAGCGATATTTTACCAACGAATTTAAGGACAGATTTTTCCATCCATAATTACTGACAGATTTTTTATCGATAATTACCGACAAATTTTTTGATGAGATTGTTGTCAACACAATATCTATATAAATTTCGTTTTTAATGATGACAACACATTTTTAATAACACATGCATTATTTGTGTTACATGTTCTGTTGCTTATTGTTTGATATCTTGTTGAACATGTTTTTGTGTGTATAATGATGTGTGAATGCATATTTACTGAGCTTGTGTATGTTACATCATATCTGGTTGCATTACACATGTTTTGGAAGATGAAAACCACATGCACTTTTATGAACTTACATTGCGTGTTAGAAACTGCAAGCTGTAAGTCGACTTCATTATGGGGAAGTCGAATGAAGCTAAAGTCTATGCACAGATTTAAACAAACATTGCTATGTGAGATTTTGCATTGAAAAGAATTTCAAAGTGTTATGTCTTGTGGTAGTCGACTATATGCGCCACGCATTCAACTACATTAGTTGTTTCTTTTGAAATTCTGTTATGCTCATGCATAGTAACGACTACATTTTTAAAAGTTAGTTGAACATTGAATGAGAGTCAACTGTATTAAATGTGGAATTAATTAGTTTGACTTGAATGCTATTGCATTGAGTGATCTGTTATAACTGTCATAACTCAGTCGACTGTATTAGTAGCATATTCGGCTGCAAGAGCCTCAGATTTATAAAAATCTATAAATTGACGAACCTTAGCTGATTCAAAGAACTTTTGGAAATATAACAATTTCATATTTTGTTTCAGATTGATTCTTCGAAGTTCAGAAGCTCCAAGAACTCATCAAGAAGACCGTGGTGATCTATCATTGAAGAATTTCTAGAGGAGACTTGTGCTGCACGCATCGCTTGATCATTATCTCCGCATTGAGGCGTTTTCTTGGTTGATCAAGAACTTGTTTGGCATCCGTGGTGATTGTTGTTATTGCTGGACCTGTTGTGATTACGAGGGTTGGACTCGTGGAGTCTGGTACACTTTGAGGATTGTTCAAAGTGGGTTGCAGATTGTAGGAGAGTGGACATCTTGCTGCAAGTCTTGTTGTGTGTTTTGGCTATATTTTGGTTAGAGGGTTAGAGAGGAGATTTATATTTTTGACGTAGAGGTCTTCTATAAATTCCTTGTTGTAAAAACCTTAACCATTATAGTGCAATTGTTTCCTGGTATAAGAAGGACACTGGATGTAGGCATTGAGGCTGAACCAGTATAAAAACATGTGTTTGAATTCGCTATCCTTATACTTTTACTTTCAGTCGACTCCATTATCTACGTAGTCTACTTTACTTTTCCGCTGCAAACGAATTTCTATAACTTGCAATTCAAGAACGTTTGTAAAGTTTTCTACTTTAACTTGAAAATTGTGAAAAAACTCTGATTTTGGAAACACACCAATTCACCCCCCTCTTGGTGTTAAAACGAAGCCTGCCTGTTTCCCAACAATTGGTATCAGAGTTGGTTTTCATAAGATCTTTGAAAAACTAGTCGACTCTGTTTTTCTTTGAATCGACTATAAACTTGGGGATGACTTCTAGTTTTCAAACTTTTGGTGAAGGTGTTTCAACAAATAGACCACCTCTGTTTGCTAGTGAAAATTATCCTTTTTGGGAAATTAGAATGCAAATCTTTCTTGAATCACAGGATAGAGGAATTTGGGATGCAACTTTAAATGGTCCTTATGTGCCTACTAAAACTGTTGATGATAAAACTGTTGCAAAACCTTTTACAGATTGTTCACCTAAGAAAATAGAAAAGCACAGTATGATATTAAAGCCAGAAACATTATTGCCTCCGCACTAACTGTTGATGAATTTTTCAGGATATCTCAATGCAAATTTGCAAAGGAAATGTGGGATGTCTTGGAAGTCACACATGAAGGCACTGATGAAGTCAAGAGAGCAAGGAAGAATTCTCTAATTCAAGAGTATGAGCTTTTTCGGATGAAGGCTAGAGAGACTATCTATGAAGTCCAGAAAAGGTTCACACATATAGGAAGCATGCGATTTTCCGGCGGCCTTCTACCCACGACCTTGGAGCCGTCGGTAATGCCATGGTGAATTAAATTACCCACAGCTTATAGGCCTTCGGTAATGTCTTCGAAGAATTTTAAGTTGTTCCCTCTCTGTAGTTCATTTTCCCACCAGCCCTAGCTTCATCCTATTCTTCGTCGCCCAAAACCTTTCCCTCCAACCCTTCGCCTTTGCTCCTCCAACGATACCAAAACCCAAATTTCAAAAATTTCCCTTTGCTCCTCTGTCCATATTTCAAAAATTTCAGAATGTGGAGGTCCGTTTTTGGTAGCCTTAAGGCATTCTCCCGCGTAGCTGTGGTTGTTGGTTACATGGTGTTTTCCGGCAGGGTGGTGGGTCGTGGTAGTTGGCGTTTGTGGCAATGGTGGTGGGTCATCGTGGTCATGGTCTGCAGAGGTTGGCATCATCGTGCATTTTGCTTTCGAGGTAAGTTTTTTTTCAAAACTGAATTTTTCTGGAGAAGAAATTGTACTTGAATGATGCTTGCTTTTTTTTTTTTCGTTTTCATGTTGTTTTGTCTCTGTCATTGTGTGTGTGGTAGAAATTGTGTTCTTTTTGTGTGGCCTTAGGATTAGGGTTTCTGAACTGCTTTCTTCTTTAGACACNACTAGTGTTACTTGAATGTTTCTTGGATGCTTAACTGGAGCATTTCAGCCCCTGTTCTGGACATGAGCTATTTGCTCTCTGTACGAAACACACTAAGTTTTCTTATAGCTTGATTTTTAAGCTATTTGCATAGTAAAGTATAAAATAAATACAGCCTTTGAGGACAAATCTGTTCGTGTTCTCACTTGTCATCAACAATGCCAGAATAACTGACCACGACAACCTTATTGCTCTTTTCTGTCTTGCACCTGGTCCCCTTTTTCCAGTGGTAAAAGAGATAACATCCACAACCTACACAAATACCAATCAGTTTGGCTAAAATCATAATGCATCATGTAAGCTCATCATCACTCATTAACTCGTAACCAAAATTTTGGGTCATCAAATTGTGATTCATTCATTGCATGTTGTACCTTATACTATGAGTAAAAAGACACTCTCGATAACATATAAACTACCAGAAATAAGTTGAGAATCAAGAAACATTAGTTTTTTTATCATAAGCTAGAATCACATAATCATTTAAACTATAAGAATATAACATTAGACAATTCCTTTTCCACTGGAAGAGTTTAATATCTTATAGTGGCCAAATAATAGTAGCATTTTCCATCTATAAAGATTTCTATCAAACAGACAAAAGTAACATTAACTTTTAACATATGTTTTCAACTTGAAAGATACATGTATTTAGAGGCAACAACAAAGAAGAGGTGAAGAAAATTTATGGTTACTAACAAGGATTTGGCAGCCTAGATTTCATCAAGTTCAACAGAAAATGCAATTTTCATCATCATTGGAACAAATGACCCACCGGAGTATGTAGTGTCTTCAATTATCATATAAAATCATTAGGCATTATTCACCCTTTTACTCTTTTGGGTCTACTTGGCTAGTAGCTAACTTTATTAATGCAATGTCTAGAGCAAAGGGATATAATGAAGAGCTTACGACACTTTGTCTACAACATCAAATATTAGAAGTCTGTCCACTCCAGCAGCTCTCCACTTATGTTTTTCGAAGGATATTTCTTGCTCTGACTCTGACCCAGTTGCAGTTAGAACAAACTGAAATATACAATGTGTGTTTATAGTTCAATATATAATTTATTCATGATATTTTAATTTTGAATATCAAAAGGAAATGAAAAATACATAAAAAGATGCAGGAGACAAAAAACTGGAAGGAAAATAAACAACATAGTCACCATACCAGTGGGAAAGTATAGCCATAATCCCATAACTAACAAGGGGAGAGAAAAAGAATATGGCCAAAACACATGGGCTCCCTGTGAGGACATAAGTTACATATTAATCTCAAATATCATGCAAAACATAGGTAAATTATTGGACAAAAAAAGTGTTTCCAATGTAGTTTATCATTCTTCAAGATGATAAAATTAAGAATGAATTTTAAACTTCATCATCTAAGGAGACAATTTCAAAACGAGTTATATGGATTCTGCTAACTATCTTCCCACTCCACAATGTTGAAATTCTCCAAACCTCATCCATATTCCCTTAGTCATCATTCTTCCACCTACAACCTATAACTTTGTCACTTACACGTAGGGCTGGGCAAAAATAACTGATCTGTACTGTATTGCAGTTAACTGTACTATATTGTACTAAAAATAACTGATCCATTTCTAGTAACAGTTCAGTATACTATCTTATGGTTCAGTTTTTAAAAACTGAACTGATAACAGTTACAGTTCAGTTAACTGTGAAAACTGTATCTACTCTTACATCTTCTCTAATTTCAGTTCAATTGTTTCATCTTGTCAAAAAAACTTTATTTAATAATAAAA
>NC_028351.1:29132156-29138468 GCF_000741045.1 Vigna radiata var. radiata | reverse complement strand
ATATATATATATATATATATATATATATATATATATATATATATATATATATGATACCATAATGTAACATTCCAAATATTATATAGATATACATAGAATAGGATTCAGCTATTATAGTACGAGAAAACAGTTAGGAGTTAATAGAGGACAGTATTAGGTATACAGTCATCCAAAATATGGTTGAAATTTAAAATTTGATACAAGTTTAATAATTCTCCAAAAATACATGACCAACTAAAGATTTAAGAAGGCCTAAAGAGTGTTTTCAAAATGCAGGTCATGATAAAATAAGGATAGAAGTCCTTTCCAAATAAAGAGTTATCTAAACTAAGAACTAGTAGAAGTCCTAAGAACTCGGAGCCTGGTCTTCTTCATTCTCCAACGCTTGCTCCAAAGGCACCTCATCATCAACTTCTGCTTACATCCAAGGATTTGGATGATTATCGCAAGGGGAAAATCACACACATACAAAACACACAATTGCAAGGGTAAACTAGGTATAAAAAGCATGTTATCAATTAAGTATTTCAAGCATGTAATGGCAATAATACAACACAAACTGTAATTGAATGCATTTTAGTGATACCAATGACAGACCACGTGATTTGACCATCCGGACTAGTATGAAATGTCAAGTTCCAGGGGTTTGTGCACTTGTTGTGGCCCTACTGCTTTGCAAAGCCATTGCCGAGGGGTTTCACCCGACCACACACAAGTGTAAGTCCAACCAAACTTATCTTGGCCCATAAATGGAGACACCCAAGACTAGGACCTCCTGCTATTCTCATCACATGACTCATCACTCTCTAATTGAGCATGAATGGTCATTAGAATGTCAGGATAAACCCCATAAGGACACTCCGGCCCTTCATACGGTCAATCACGACAAACTACAGTGGCACCACCATGTAACCTCCCTTGAGGATCATGGAATTACGTCCAATAACCATACTTTTACTTTGAAACTTAACTCAAGACATGAACCACCAAAAACCATGGCATTATCTCACTGAATCCATATAAAACCATGTACATGTAACTCTTCAACTTTACTTTGCATACAAACATATATATAACATTAATTTCACTTCAAAAGACCACAAACGATCCAAAATCCAATGAACTCATACTTAGACAAGGAAAATGACTTGGAAACCATCACCAACAGTTTCGGAAGGGTCTAAAACCCCCAGAGCAACCTAAAGAACGTCCAAAACGGACATCCGGAACCTCCCAAACTATCAAAAACAAAAGCAACAGCAGAAAAGGGCGCCCAGCGCCCTTTAGGGGCGCCCGGGCGCCATAATTCTGGCAAAAGTCGAATCAAAGGGTGCCCAACGCCCTTTTGGGGCGCCCAGGCGTGGATTCTACAGAATTTTCTGCAGATTTTGCAGATTTGGAAGAACTCACACCCCTAAGTTTCGTTTTAGGCCTTTTGGTTAATTTTAAGCACTCAAAACTCGATCTATATGATTAATTAGACTTGCCTAAATTGTTCTAATCATTCTTAATCCCATAATTTAGTGTTTATGCATCAATTTCCCTTCTAAGACTTCCATTTGATGAACTTAAGGTGCTAAATCTGAATTTACCAATTAGAAGTTGTTTTGAACCATTTTATCACTTCCTACAAGTCACAAATAACTTACCTAAGTAGTCTAAACTGACCAAAGCCATTTATAACCTCAATTTCTAAGATTGACCCCTCTAGTTCCTTTAACATAACCTAAAACATCTAAATTCATTTAACTTTCTACATATAGATCCAAAACTAAATTTACTACTTGGAAACTATTTTAACAATTTTGACACTTCTAATAAGTCATAAATGACTTGCCTAAAGTGCCCCAACAACCCAACTCAGCTCCTAATCTCTGAATCT
This sequence comes from Vigna radiata var. radiata, assembly GCF_000741045.1. Taxonomy (NCBI): domain Eukaryota; kingdom Viridiplantae; phylum Streptophyta; class Magnoliopsida; order Fabales; family Fabaceae; genus Vigna; species Vigna radiata. Next base: position 29,136,586 of record NC_028351.1, on the reverse strand, counting down.
AAAAATCACTACATCACTTCCTCTTATAGGGCTTGAAACACTATAAAACCAGTATATTTAACTTACTTGTTTCATTATCTACACTTATAACAGATTCCTTACTTCTACAAGATCAATTACAGCCTCATATAACAAGTAATCTCAGTCCCAGAATATCACAACACAGTTTCATCACATTCAACATTTTAGAACATGCCCACTAACAACCTAAGACTTAACTCAAACAACATACAAATTCCAAATTTTAGCACATACACATATCATGCAATCAATTCAAAGAAATTACGCAGCTCCCCTTACCTGGAAATCCTAAAGTGCCGCTCAAAGATTTCCTCCGTAGTTCCTTATACCTCAAGAACTCACCCAAACCCTAGAGACCACAAAGTAGTGATCAACAACAAGACTTTAAGTTGAAATTGACAAGGAATTGATGGAGAAGAATAAGTAGCACATGCAATCAACAGTTTGCATGTTCTAGGATTTTAAGACAGTGAAGAAAAGAGGAGAAACTACTCACCCCTTCGAACCAAGAAAGTGATCGGTGGAATGTGAAGCTCTCAATCCAAGGGACCTTTATATGCTTCCGGATTGTTGAGTTGATTGCTTAGTGGGGAGTGAATCTAGAGAGAAGGTAGAGGTTTTGTAAGAACAAGAGGTTAGAGAGAGAGCTGTTGAAATATTTTAACTTTCTAAAACATAGTTTTATCAATTTAATATTCTAAAAAAATTTTAAATCTTCATTTCTAGGTTATTACATTCTCCCCAACAACAAAAATTTTCGTCCTCGAAAATTAAACTTACTAGAGAGAAGGAACAACCTACTCTCATCACATCCTCTAGTACAATCACCTATTTTGGCTAAGATATTATTCTCCCACAACCTTACTAACAATGAAAACCTTGCCTCTGTACTAAAATGCTCTAGTGTTCAATAGTGTAGCTTGGTTTAGCCATTAGCCTCTAGAAAAATCTCAACCTCTACGCCTCAACTTTTAAGAACGTTACTTTCACATAACCAACCCTATGATGTTTGCAGCATCGCCAACCCCTCATCTATCTTCCGCTCCTCCTTGTAAATCTCTTCTAGAACCTTCACTAGTCTTCACTTCAGATCAACCCTTGACTGATACTCTTTTACCTCCTCTTGTTTCTTCCAAGAACCATCATACCCCTGACTTGATCGCCACAACTTCTGTTTTAACTGCTAACTGTTATGCTCTTGATCACCTACCCTCACACTCATTCTGAGAAATTCACATTGCCTTACTGATCTTAACTATTGAGTAGCATAGTTTCCAACTATACTACCCCATTACCAAATTAAATCTTTACTCCGTCGTAGCAACAAAACCAATTTAAGCACTCTAGCTACACTTCGTTAGCTTAATGACCTGAACCATATGCAATCCTTGACTCACTAGCCTGTAACCACACTTAGATCTGTAACCTCTTCGACTCGAGATCACTAGCTTGATCAGTATCAAGCCAACTTATGATACATCTCAAACTAGGATTGTCCAAACTATGCTTTCTTAACCATCTTGAGAAACCCATTAGTTATAGTATTTCAACTATACTAATGAAATCACTTTACAACTTCACTAAAGATCCCAAACTTCATATCCTTCAACCAACTCTTACTCAATCCTTATCAAATCAAGAACCTGAATCTTCTCTTTAATTCAAACCATCAGTTAACACTTCCTTACCTCAAGGTTAACACTACAACTCGAAACCATAGCTCGAGTCATCTCCTTCGTCCACCGATCCACTCTTCCTGTTCCAGATCCATTAATACTTCCTCACTTGAAAGTTGACCCTGTAGCTTGAAACCACACTTATCTTTTCTGGCTGATACCTATTTCTTCCATGCTCAACTCACTTCTGACTCTTGAGAATTACCAAACACTCCTAACTGATGCCCTAGGTAATGACGTCCCTGTTGTTTTAAAGAAGCTCTTTTCACATAATTGTCAACACCTGACCTTGAAAAATGCTTCACATACACTGGGTACTGATAAGAACAAGCCCACTAACATCCGCTGCGCTACTCTGATCTTCAAACCTCTTTGCTCACTAGTTTGTTGAAATGACACTTCCTTCACAACAATTGCAACCCAAAGATGATCACCCTTGAAGAGCCTTCTTCAAACCTTCCATGACTTAACAAAACCCTGATAACTCTTTTCTTGTATACTAACCTTGTCATTCCATTTCCTCAACAAAATAATAAAATAACTTTTAATAATAAAAGAAATATAAATAAAATAGAAAATAATAATATTAAATAATTAAAAAATCAATTTATTAGACACTTATGAATAAAATAAAATAAATATTAAAATAAATTTCAATTAAAAAGAACATGTATTGTTATACTATTTAGTTTAAAAATTAGTACAATTCAGTTTAAAATTAGTATAGTTACTAGTTCAGTTCAGTTTATATTGTAGTTTAGTTAAAATTAGTGTAATTTACAATTTAGTTAATAGTTCAGTTAGTGTAATTTACAATTCAGTTAATAGTTTAGTTCAGTTAGTGCAGTTTACAGTTCAATTAATAGTTCAGTTAGTGTAGTTTACAATTCAGTTAATAGTTCAGTTCAGTTCATACTGTAATTTAGTACAATTCAATATAGTTCAGTTCAGTTCAGTTTCATAAAACAAAAAACAGTTCAGTTCAGTTTGTCTGAACTGTTTTACAGTTTAGTTCAATTTGTCTGAACTGTTTTACAGTTCAGTTCAGTTTGTCTGAATTGTTTTATAGTTCAGTTCAGTTTTTAGCAGTGCAGTACTATTCAGTTCGATTTGCCCACCCCTACTTACACGTGTTACAAAGACTGGTTATGATTTACCTTTAATCACATAAAACCAATAAAACCAATCAAAGGAAATCCTCATGATCTAACATGTGAAATTCTCTTGCCAAGATGATGTTAAGATATGCCAAATATTCTATTAAAGGATATTAGGCAATAAAATATTATGTTAGTTATATTTTAGATATTATTATTATTTGTGCAGATTTGTGCATATGTTTTTTCTTTAATAGATGAAGGATTATAGGATCCTTGTATGTATATATATGGTACTTTATTCCTTGAAATAAAACATCATAATTATTCTTTAAACTTTAATAGATGATTGGTTAATTCTCCCGATTAGTGCTAGTTGATTGTAAGCATACTCACCAAAATCCCGCAAAAAAATGGCCAGTAAGACTCAAAGTAGTCCACCTTCTGTCAAGAGCCACTTCATTGAAGATCCATTTGTACCTAATGAAAAAGCATATTTAATGAGCTAAGCTAAGCGCTGCTTAGCATTGATTATATCATTAATTTTTAAGCTCCATGCATATGCTAGCGCTGATTAGCATTGATTATGTTTCAATGATTTTTCAAACTTATGGTTTCATCGTGCTAAATTTCTTCTACTGATTCCAACGCTATTGCTAATTTTCAATTCTGTATATTACAGTATGTATGTGTATAAATGATCAATGTGGAATATAAATGCAAGGGAAAGTTAATACTGGTATCTGTATTAAATTCAAGTTTGATTTAGAGTTAAATTGCAGTATTTGATTTAGAGTTGCTGATATGATGCAGAAATATATATATATATATATATATATATATATATATGCATGGATGTTTTGCTAACTTTGTAAAAAATTGCAGAATAATCAAAACATGGCTAAATGATGATAGAGCATGAGATGCTATTAACCTATCTTAAACTACAATTATTGGTTGTATGCCAACTACAGTATCATATAGTATTTTTTAAATTAAAAAAATTAATAATGTTTTAAGTTTGGGTTTTATTGAAGGTGACTGAAGTGTGTCAGGCCTAATCATACTTTTCCATTTTTTTTATACAAGTCTTGACATTTGCTGTTATGCGTAGATAAAGATAAATTTTAGAGTAAAACCTGATTATAAAATAAGTTTACTTTTTTATTAATTTTATAGAAATTGTAATAATAAAATAAGTTATTATCCATAAATCATGATAAGTTTATCATTTTTACTATAATTGTTTTAAAGTATTATTTGATAAAGGAGCTTGGATTTGGACANGGATGAGAATCGTGTGAGTGTCCCACTTGGACCCATTTGTTTTAATTGAAGCTTTAACATAACCAAAAAGATAATTTAGGTCATACTTAACTCTCAAAATTCGACCATGTCAACGCCATTTCAATAATTGTAGGGCACATGTGTGCACATACCTCTCAGGAAGGTTGGTGGACCCTGCTGTCTCAACAAAGCTTTGTTTTTATGCTTTTGAAATACTTAAGTCCTGAATCCATCATAACAAACATGTTCTTTTGTATTCGGAAAAATGACCCAAGGGTAATACTGTAAAATTGGAAAGAAAAGAAAGTCTGATTAAAAACCGACTTTGCACGTGATCAAGAGAGAGAAG
>NC_028351.1:29109818-29131496 GCF_000741045.1 Vigna radiata var. radiata | reverse complement strand
CTCAGAGGAGACTCAGGTATATGAATAATACTTCTGAAATTTTATTAAACTGAATGATATGAGTTTACATCCTTTTATACTGAATGAACTGATTTATGTTTATTTCTAATACTCCTCCTAAACAGAAACATAAAAGGAACAAATTTTATGAAAAAAACCCTCTTTTCACTGATAAAAAAATGATGAAAATCCTAACTCCGACGAATCTCTGCCGTTCTCACCGGTTAAAAACCGGTCAAACCACCTTTTCTGAACAGAACTACACCACAGGACGAAAACCCTAGGTTTTTCGTTACCCCTTTCTTCTGATCAACTTCTGATCTCAACCTTCTCTACTCTGATCTGCTTTCTTAGAGTTAGAAAACGCACTCCTTTCACAACTTTGGTCAATATGTCTGCAATTTGATCTTCAGACTTGCAGTGTTCAACTTCAATCACTCCTTTTCCAACTTGCTCTCTGATGAAATGAAACCAGGTTTCAATGTGTTTGCTCCTACCATGTGAGGTAGGATGCTTGGTCAGATCGATGGCTGACTTGTTATCAACAAGCAGTCTGATCTTTTCTCCTCCTTCAATCTTCAATTCCTTCATCAGTGAGCTAATCCAGGCTGCCTGACAAGTGGCCTCACACACAGCAATATACTCTGCCTCACATGATGACAGAGCTACCACCGGTTCCTTCATAGAATTCCAAGAAATTGGTGCCCCATTTAGAAAAAAAACGTACCCTACTGTACTCCTCCTATCACTCTTGTCTCCACACCAATCAGTGTCAGTGTAAGCAGTGACTCTCACCTCCTCACCTGATCCACACCTAGGCAACAGTATTCCATAACAAGATGTACCTTTTAGATACCTTAGAATCCTTTTAATAGCATTCAGATGAGACAGCCTAGGATTCTGCATATACCTACTGACCAAACCCACACTGAAACTGATATCAGGTCTTGTATTGCACAAGTACCTTAAGCTTCCAACCATTCTCCTATACTCAGTAGGATCTACAACGTCCTCCTCAGGATCTTTTTCCAACCTTATACCAACCTCTGCTGGGGTAATGGCAGAGTTGCAATCAGACATATTAAACCTGTTTAACATGTCCAGAACATATCTGGACTGATGCATCAACATTCCCACATCAGTCTTAGTGAATTCAATTCCCAAAAAATAACTCAACTGACCAAGATCACTCATCTCAAACTCATGTAGCATCTTAGCTTTGAACTGAACAATCCTCTTGCTACAATTCCCTGTAACCAGCATATCATCAACATACAGGCACACAATCACCCTGTCTTCTCTCCCATTCTCCTCATAACACTGGACATACACTCCATGTTCAGAAATGCACTTCTCAAATCCAATATTCCCCATGAAACCATCTATTCTTTGGTTCCAAGCCTTTGGAGCCTGCTTGAGCCCATACAGGGCCTTCCTCAATCTCTATACTTTGTCAGACTATCCCTTGACTTCAAAACCTTGAGGCTGCACAACATAAACTTCTTCCTCTAGGTCTCCATTTAGGAATGCAGACTTTACATCTAATTGATGTAAAGTCCAGTTGTTCTGTACAGCAACTGAAGCTACCAATCTCATAGTCTCCATCCTTGCCACAGGTGCAAACACCTCCCATAATCAATCCCAGCTTGCTGTAAGTAACCTTTGGCCACCAATCTGGCCTTGTACCGAGTCACTACACCTTGTGGATTTATTTTAGACTTATAAATCCATTTCAGTGCAATGGATCTCTTGTTAGGGTGCAAATCTGTCAACTCCCAGGTCTGGTTCTTCTCAATTGAACCAATTTCTTCCTCCATAGCCTTGCACCACCTCTCATCCTTCATAGCTTGTTCAAATTCCACTGGTTCTGCTTCTGCTATTAAAGCAAAATGCATAAAATTCCCTTCTGTTGAGATAGTTGCTTCATAGGCTAGGTCATAGTTTCTCAAGTGTGTTGGCACTTGAGTAACCCGAGAGGACCTCCTAACACTCTCCTCCTTCCTGCATTCCTCTGACTCTGCTGCAGGCTCTCTTACCAGCTCAATGATTGGTACTTCTGTTCTTTTAACTTCCCACTGCCACTGTCCAACCTCATTTATCTTTACATCTCTACTGATTGTAGGAGCTCCTGTTATAGGATCATACAACTTGTATCCACCTGTACTGTGATAACCTATTAAGATCAGTGGGACTCCTCTATCATCCAGCTTCTTCCTCAACTATTCTGGAACATGTTTATAGCATAGGGAACCAAAAATCCTCAGATGCTTGACATATGGCTTCATTCCAGTCTAAACCTCCTCTGGTGTAACTCCATTTAGTCTCTTTGTTGGAGACAAATTCAACACATGTACTGCTGTCATCACAGCCTCTCCCCATAAGAATTTTGGTAAACCCTTGCTTTTCAACATGCATCTCACCATATTTAGGATTGTTCTATTCCTCCTCTCTGCTGCCCCATTGTGTTGAGGCGTGTAGGGAGGAGTTACTTCATGAACTATCCCTTCCCTCTCACAATATTCCTTGAACTCTGTGGAGATATACTCTCCTCCTCCATCATTTCTCAGACTTATCAGTTTCTGTCCACTTTGCATCTCAACCATAGTTTTAAACTTCTGAAACTGCTGAAATACCTCTCCTTTCCTTTTTAACAAGTAGACCCAACATTTTTTGGTCCAATCATCTACAAACAGTACAAAATACCTGCTGCCACCAGGTGTTTCTACTGGCATGGGACCACAAACATCTGAGTACACCAATCCTAGTCTTTCTGCAGATTTCTTAGGCAAAAACTTCTGAACACTACCACGGGTCTGCTTGCATTGAACACACTCTTTGCAAACAGTCCCTGGAACATCTATCTTTGGTAAACCAACCACCATTTTCTTCTGACTCATCATTGACAAATCCTGAAAATTCAGGTGTCCAAACCTTAAATGCCATAGCCACTCATCTCCTTCTTCTGCTGCAGTAAAACAGTGATGATTTACTGCCTCCATTGGCAATTAGAAGGTCCTGTTCTGTGATACTTCAACCTGTATCACCTTTTTCCCATCTTGATTTAAGATGCTAAGAAAATTGTTCTTCATCTTCATCTCATAACCTTTATGAAGTAACTGTCCAAGACTAAGTAAATTAGTCTGCAACCCAGGTACATACAATACCTCTTCAATGACTACTTCTCTACCTCCTTCATCCCTCAACACCACTCTACCAGAACATTCTGCCTCCAAACCTCTGTTATCAGCAAATCTGATCTTTCTATGCTTCACTCCATGAGTTCTCACAAACCAATCCTTTCTTCTCGTCATGTGATTGGAATAGCCAGAGTCAAGGTACCAAACACTACTATCTGGTTGTATCTCATCATCATAGGCCATCAAAATTACTGCCTTTGAATCTGATTCTTCTTCTTGGGCCAGATTGGCCTTCTTCTACGGTTTATTTTTAGCCCCTTCACCACTCCAACAGTCCTTGGCAAAATGACCAAGTCTTTGACAGTTATAACATTTCACTTTCTTTTTATCGAATTTCCAGTCACCTTTCTTCTGATTTTTTGTCTTTCCTGATTCACTGGACTCTTCTCCTTGCTGGTCCTTTGAATCTTTCCCTTTCTTACCTCCTTTTCCTCCTTTCTTGAAGTCTTTTTTCCTTTTCCATTGAGATCTGTCCTGCAGGGCCTGTTCCTGGCACTGTCTACGCTCATTGAGGCGTAACTCATGAGCCTCTAGTGAATGCAGCAACTCCTCCGAACCAATGTCTTCTCTTCTTCTGGTTTCCTCAATGGCAGCTGCTACATAATCGAATCTGGGAGTTAAAGACCTCAAGATTTTGTCAACCATGTATTCATCTGTCATTTTATCACCACAAACTCTCATTTTGTTCACTAGCTGCTGCACTTTGTCAAAATACACTACCACAGTTTCAGTTTCTTCCATAACCAGATTCTCAATTTTCCTCCTAAGTGCTTGCAACTTTACCTTCGCATTCCTATCCCCATCACCGTAGGTTTTCACAAGTATTCCCCAAATCTCCTTTGCCGTGGCTGCACTGGAAATCTTGTTAAAGATTTTTTTGACTTATGCATTGGTATATTAGAAATCTAGCTCTACTGTCTGACTTTTCGAGCATCTTGTGTTCCTTCTTTTGTTCTTGGGTTGCCTTCTCACTCAACTCAGGCACGCCATCTTCAATGANTTCCAACACGTCCTGGAACCCAAACANAGCCCACATCTTGATCCTCCAATCAGCAAACTGCTCCCCATCAAATATAGGTAGCGGTCCCTGAATCCCTCCAAATCCAGCCATCTCAATCTTGCAACTTTCTTTCAGGTTCTTTGATAATCTTTAGCCAAAGTCACCCTCCTTTCTTCTCTGGATACACACAACTACCAGATAAAGAACACAACACCCACTTCACGTACACCCCAAGATTCAAGACCTTGCTCTTGATACCATATTCGGAAAAATGACCCAAGGGTAATACTGTAAAATTGGAAAGAAAAGAAAGTCTGATTAAAAACAGACTCTGCACGTGATCAAGAGAGAGAAGCAAACACTCTGATAGCTTCTAGAGAGAAGCCAGAGCCTCCGATGCTCTGTGAGGATTCCACCGAGGAGCTTCTTTCACACCACCGAACACACACTCNTCTTCACAGGAGTTCAACACATACGCTCGAGGATCAGAGAAAAAACAGACTCACTCAGAGGAGACTCAGGTATATGAATAATACTTCTGAAATTTTATTAAACTGAATGATATGAGTTTACATCCTTTTATACTGAATGAACTGATTTCTGTTTATTTCTAATACTTTGTTCAGCACTTTTCTAAGAGATTGTAGCCAAGATTCTAAATGAATTTACATGACCTGGCCACTTTACCAACTAACACTCTGTACTTTTACTTTCATCTTTCCATCTCTGACATAAGAAGTACATTTCATATTTGTTTTTATGTCATTCAATCTTTGATCTTACTGCTGATTTTTGGGATGCAAATGAAAATAAAGATACCCCCACCTATCTTCTTCTGAGATTTTTATGACAGGAAAATGAACCATCATTTTTCAAAGAATCCTTTTTCTTGGTCTCAGTCTGATGTCTTTTAAGATTTTCAGTTTTCTTTTGGTATAGCATTAAACCTGAGTGAGTTTTCAGCTGTCATATAAATCTTTCTTTTTTGTAAGAAAGATTTGTTTGGGCAAATATTTCTTTCATTCCATATAGNTCGTAGGAAAGGAGTGCCAGATGTTACCATCTTTTGGTTGTATGCTGTTGACTGTGTTCATCTATGTCACACGAACTTTTGTAGTATGGAAGATTATATAACCATCAAAGTTGTGGCCGTTTCTTTTCTAACAAAATAAATAAATACATCAACCAAACACTTATCAAATAGAAAGGACCATACCAAGTGTTACAATTATCTCAACCATGAGATCAATCCCATTGAAATCCTATAAGACCAATACTTTTTAAATTCTCAACTTCACACAGTTGCCAAAATTCTATCTCATCCCAATATATATGATAACTCTTTATCTACTGTTCTTCTTGAAATTTGAGAGACTAGTGTTCTAATAAGATGAACAAAGTAGTTAAGTTTTCTCAATCCTTTCTCTAAACTTTTTATGCATACATGCTTGGTATTAGTTTAACTTTAAAATACTTTCTTAAGTAAGGTTACGGCACATGCTTATTTATTAAAGAGAAGAAAAATAGCAAAAGAATGCAAACCGATAAATGTTACGGTTACTGCTTCATGTGTTTGATTCTCATTTAATTTTCTTGGTTCTTCTTGCTTTCACATGATTAATGCTTTTTTAAGATTAGTTCATGCTTACCCTGCATGCCCCTGCCCTTTTACACTCAGCATAGAAGAAGCCGTTTTTGACCAAGGGAACAACAATTCATGACCTGATTCTTTGTCTCATTGCCCCCTTGCCTTCTTTCATTTAAATAAATAAAATTCATAAATGAGAAAAGGAAGTAGAAGGAGAACTAGAATAGAATAAAAAAATATTTAACAAATATCTCCCACATAGCAACTATCCCTCGTAGCCTTACCTAGCTTGGATATGTTCCTCTCAATAATGCATAGGAATCACGTAAAGATAGCTTGGATATGTTCTAAATAGCTTGTTTCTTGCTTGTTTTGTTGACTATTTTTGTTTTGTCTCCACTATATGTGAAAGTTGTTATGATGTTCCTAATTCAGCTTTAATTGCTTTCTTCATCTGATCTAGATATTTTAATATTGTTTGATCATAATATAAACATTTCTAAGTCTGATTGTGTTGTTCCCTTATACAAGTTGTTGCAGAAATTTGTTATCAAACGTGCAGCCCACTAGCCATTGGTCTCTTGACTGTGATTTCGAAGCTGCTTCTTGACCAAATTTGGTTTGTCACAGGTAATTAAATAACTATTGTGATTGCAATTGTGATTATGTATATTTATGTGTGTACTAGACTGTTTGAACTTAAGCTCACATTGAAATGATGGATGACTTGTTTTTAGATGTTTTATTTATCTTGAAACTGAACAAGACATAGGTGGAGACTTGTAGGATAAGAATATGTAGTGTTGATGTCAAATCCTATGGTAGTACCTACATGTGTAAGTATTTGTAAGTACTCTATAAAAAGAGGACTTCATTATAGTAATAATACTTAGCACGACTCTTATTGCATGCCTATGGCAATAGTCAATGTGTAATTACTTTATAAAAGAGGACTTCACTACAATAACAATACTCAGCATGACCCTTATTGCATGCCTATGACAGTAGTTAATGTGTAAGTACTCTATAAAAGAGGACTTCACTACAATAATAATACTCAACATGACCCTTATTGCATGACTATGATATTAGTATTCAAATTGCCTTCCATGTATGACTTAAGTAGTAATAAGTTTATTACTTATGTCACATGTGTTGGGGCAAATGGACAAGTGTACTGAGTCGTGAAAGTAATATAAAATGGTAAGACCAAGTATCGTATCCTAGAGGACTCTCGGCGCTGAACAATTGTGTGAAAAAAAGATTAATTAAGACTTAAAATAAAAGAGATCATGTGTTTGTATTGCAAAAAGAATAAAATAAAGCAAAATAAAATTGATCAGTGGCAAAAGAGCACAAAGATGAATGAAGGTTGATTTATATGAGATGGGTATGTTGTTGGGGTTAGATTTCACCAAGTTCCCTCTCATGTATATAAGAATTCTTCCTTATTCATTAATGCCAACGTCCCTCACTAAACCACTAAACCACTTAAGCATTCCCGGTAAAAAGATGTGAAGATCAAAAGGTTAAGACGACTAAGACTCATATCCTCATCCCTGAGCAATATAACCCTTAGGAGTAATTCAACAAGGACCTGAATTGAAAGGAACCTCCCGACACTCATGCAACTCAAAGATAACGCTATTGTATAAGAGAGAATAAAACAAATGAATTACTCTAACAATTAATGAAACAAAACATATGAAATTAAGAATCAATTCAAATACATGAGAGTTTACAAGGTTACATCATTCCCCAACAACAAATAGAAATTAGTTTCCCATAGACATGGGGGAACTCTATGAATAATGGAAGAAAAGAAAAAAATGGAAGATTTAGAATAGGCTAAGTGTGTATTGCTATGCTCTCTTCTGTCAGGGATGCAAAACCTAGAGCCCCAGGGTCTTTTAAATAGTGTCAGACACGTCCCAAAGTGCGGCCTGGTCTGAAAGAATCAAATCAGAGCAGAATCAGGGCCTGCTCCATGTGAAATCACGCTCAAGCGTCGCAGGGAGCTCGCCCAGGCGTGAATTGGGGTTCATGTTGGGCTTGGGCATCATTTTTGGATGCCCAAGCTTCGAGCGTCCGTCGCCCAGGCGTTGGGGCCACCGCCCGGGCGACCAGCGGTGATTCTGCTAGCGTAGTTTTCTCGTTCCTGTCGCTTGGGCTTCGGGTTTTCCCTCTTCTTGGTGCCTTTTTTACCCCTTTTGAGCTCCATCTTCTATACTTTTCACTTCTTCTTCCAGTATTCCTTCAATCTCTGTCAAAACAAGGGGAATTTGTTAGAAAACTGTTGAAATTGACCTCAACTCTCTTATTCACACAATTTATTGAAAACTCATGAGTCCAAGCAAGTTTATAAGTAAAAAAGGGTGCTTTTAGTATCAAAATCACATAGCAAATAACAGTGTTTCAAACCGTTATCACAACCCCAAACTTAGAACTTTGCTTGTCCTCAAGAAAACAAAGTGCAACTCACTTTTCAGAACAATCACTACAATGACTCAACCTTTTTCAAAAACTTTTTAAAGACAAGGAATCACTTTTATCTATTTCAGCATAAGATTTCAGTAAGGTTGCGCAGATGCTTCAATTCAATCATGCTCAATGTGATGCATTTTCAACAGGTGTTATCCTTAAGAGTGATCAATCAACCAAGCAGAGATGCAATCAGAAATTCAGAGAACTATTCCTCACCAGGTGCCTGGTGTAGTGTTTCACTCTGTTATCACAATGTCACACAAATTAATTTTGCCTTTCATTTAACCACAATCAAACATACTCACAAGCAGGATATCATCACAAGGGCTTTTCATGGCTTGTAACTTGGCTGGGCTAAGAAGGAAATTGGTTTTTCTGGTAAGCAAAGTTCCTTGAGTTAAGAGAGACATTTGTGAATTCCTCTTTCAAGAACAACTCTATTTTCTTTTTCCCAGCCTTCCCTTGCAGTGAGCTTTTTCTTTTTCTTCTTGAATTTTTTTTTCTCACTTTTTATTTTCTTTTTTGCCTTTGTCTTGCTTGTTCTTTTGATTGCTCATTGCCTAGAGAGGTAAGTTGTTTCCTGGTAACCTCAAACTTTAACCTTTATCAGTACGTCATCAAATGTTCTCACTTAACTCAAGGTAAAGATTTTTCAAAAAGGTTTTTCATGACATACATCAGGCTCAAGGTTAAAAGGTTAGAATAAATTGTTCTCTTTTCAGTGGGCAAAAATATTTTGATGGCCAAAAGAATAAGGGTAACAAAAGATGTCCTTGATCATGTAGAACCGGCAGGCAAGTAGTTCAATCACAAAAAATTTGGGCTAAATCATTCATGCTTCCAAAGTGACAACAATTATTTAAAAATAACTCTGAAGCTCAAAACTCACACAGGTAAACTCACAAGTTCTCAAATCCAGAAAAACAACCTGCTCAGTACTTTAATCAAACTTTATTTCAAGCACCTATCTTACAATTTTATCATCATGCATCCTCTCAACTTCAATCAAACACTAGAATTTTCAAAAAGCAAGCTTATCACACAAAACAAAGCAGAGTTGAATCAAAGCAGTTTATTTCATTCAAGCAGAGCACAATAAAAATAAAATAAAAGAAAACACACATTAAAACCAAAAATAAAAATTAAAAAGTAAAGGTTCAGAGCACTGAGTTGCCTCTCAGCAAACGCTTCTTTAACGTCACTAGCTTGACCCAATAAGCTCGTGTCACATCAACCAACTGCATGAATGTGGAGAGGCGCTCCACCTCACCACTCAAGTAGTGCTTAAGGCGTTGTCCATTGACTATCTAGCTTCTTTGTGGGTCTTCAGCAACTGGGTCTGTCAACTCAACTACTCCATGGGGAAGAACATTTTTTATTAAGAACGGGCCTGACCACTTGGACTTCAACTTTCCTGGGAAAAGTTTTAGTCGAGAGTTGAACAACAACACCTGCTGTCCTAGAGTGAAGACCCTTTTGACCAACTTCTTATCATGGTAATACTTCACCTTTTCTTTGTAATTTTTAGAAGACTCATAGGCGTGCAGCCTCAACTCCTCAAGCTCAATAATCTGCCTTCTTCTCTTCTCTGTAGTGTCTCCAGGATCAAAATTCAGGAATTTTAATGCCCATAATGCTCTGTGTTCCATCTCCATGGGCAAGTGACAGGCTTTTCCATATACCATTTGGAAGGGAGACAACACAATGGTTGTCTTCATTGCAGTTCTGTATGCCCAAAGGGCATCATCTAACCTTTGAGACCAATCCTTTCTTGAAGTTGTGACTGTCTTTTCCAGGATTCTCTTGATCTCCCTGTTTGAAACTTCAGCTTGCCCGTTTGTTTGAGGATGGTATGGTGTGACCACCTTATGTCTCACGCCATAGTGTTTTAGTACTTTCGCAAGCTGGTAGTTGCAAAAGTGAGATCCTCCATCACTGATGAGCACTCTGGGTGTTCCAAATCTGGCGAAGATTTGTCTTTTCAAAAATTTAATGATAGTGTTGACGTCATTTTTAGGACAAGTCAGTGCTTCCACCCACTTTCTTACATAATCAACTGCCACCAATATATATTCATTGTTAAAGGATGGTGGAAAGGGTCCAACAAAGTCCATCCCCCAACAGTAAAAAACTTCAACTTCCAAAATGCCTTGCAGTGGCATCTAATGACGTCTGGAGATGGTTCCTGTTCTTTGACATTTATCACAGTTCATTGCATGGTTATGAGCATCTTTAAAAAAAGTTGGCCAATAAAATCCTAACTGCAGTACCTTTGCGGCTGTCCTTTCTCCGCTAAAATGTCCCCCATAGGGTGAGTCATGGCAGTGCCATAAAATTCCTTCCACTTCTTCTTTAGTCACACAACGCCTTAGAAGATTATCTGCTCCAATTTTGAAGAGGTAAGGATCATCCCAAACAAACTATTTAGCATCATGCAAAAAAAATTTTCTTTGTTCCCAGGTGAGATCTTCTGGGATGACTCCTGCAGCTTTGAAATTGGCCATGTCAGCAAACCACGGCCTTTGCTGAATATACATAAGTGTCTCATCTGATAAGGACTCCCAAATTTTTATTTGCATGTGACTTCATCATTCACCAACCGGGATAAATGGTCGGCAATTACATTTTCACTTCCCTTTTTGTCACGGATTTCCACATCAAATTCTTGCAGTAAAAGTACCCATTTGATCAATCATGGTTTGGAATCTGGTTTGGCTAGCAAAAATTTTATAGTCGCATGGTCAGTGTAGACAATCACCTTAGACCCAATGAGATATGATCTAAATTTTTCCAAAGAATACACAATAGCAAGAAGTTCCTTCTCTGTGGTAGATCTTTTGAGTACAATATCCAGGTTTGATAAACACTGATGAAAGAATTGCCAAAGACTGAGAAATCATCCATGAAGACCTCAATGCATTTTTCTATTAAATTTGAAAAATTTGCCTACATGCATCTCTGGAAAGTGGCTGAGGCATTACATAATCCAAATGACATTTTTCTGTAGGCAAAAATTCCAAAAGTACAAGTGAAAGTCGATTTTTCCTGGTCTTTAAGATCCACCACAATTTGGTTATACCCTGAATATCCATCTAGAAAACAATAGAAAGCCTGACTTGCCAATCTCTCCAACATTTGATCCATGAAAGGAAGAGGAAAGTGACCTTTTCTTGTAGCATTGTTTAGCTTCCTGTAATCAATACATATCCTGCATCTAGTAACAGTCCTTGTGGGAATTAGTTCATTTTTTTCATTGTAGATAACTGTCATTCCCCCTTTCTTTGGTACCACCTGTATTGGGCTTACCCATGTACTGTCAGAGATAGGATAAATAATTCCAGCTTCAAGTAGCTTTAACACTTCTTTTCTTACTTCATTTTTCATCACTGGTCTTTGCGGTTGAGCCACTGGTTTGTAGTCATCTTCCATGAATATTTTATGCATGCAATAAGTTGGGCTTATGCCTTTGAGATCTGAGATTGACCATCCAATAACCCTTTTGTTGGCTTTGAGCACTTCCATTAATTTTTCTTCTTCCTTGGGGGAGAGAGAATTGCTGATGATGACTGGCTTGTTTCCCCCTTCTTCTAAAAACACATATTTCAAGTGAGGAGGTAACATTTTCAGCTCTGGTTTTCTTTCCTTGACTTTTTCCTCTGAGTTCAAGGAAGGGATCTCCTTTAATTCTTCAATGTTATCCAAGCCTTCCCCAGTCATTTTTTTCGTAATTATCATCAAGAGTTTCTTCCAGAGAGGGGATATTACATACCTCATTTTCTTGAATCATGCATAATTTGTCAAGAGTGTCAAGATGAAAACAATCTTTATCGTCTTTTGGATGAGACATGGCTTGGAAGACATCAAAATTCACTTCTTCGTCTTGCACTCTCACCTTTAGCTTGCCATTTTCCACATCAATTAGAACTCTTGCAGTCTTCATGAAAGGTATCCCAAGAATCAAAGGAACATTCACATCTTTTTCCATCTCCATGATAACAAAATCTACAGGAAACATTAACTTGTCTACTTTTACCAATACGTCCTCTGTTATCCCATAAGGATATTTTAGAGATTTGTCTGCTAGTTGGAGAGTCATCCTGGTAGGCTTAAGTTCCAAGCCTTCCATCTTTTTAAACATGGAAAGTGGCATGAGATTAATATTGGCTCCCAAATCAATTAGTGCTTTTCCAACAGAGATGTTCCCCATAGTGCAAGGGATAGTGAAACTTCCTGGATCCTTCAATTTGGGAGGGATTGACTTTTGAATGATGGTGTTGCAGTTTCCCTGTACTTCAATTGTTTCCTCTTCAATGTACTTTCTTTTTTTAGAGAGGAGTTCCTTCAAAAATTTTGCATATGAAGGCATTCGCTGCAAGGCTTCTAAGAAAGGTATGTTGATCTTTAGTTTCTTGAAGATCTCCATGAAGCGGTCAAACTCCTTTTCTTTTTCCTTTCTAGAGTACTTTCTTGTAGAGTCGTCAAAATGGGTCACAACCCACGGGTCAACCCGGCCCGTCACGGGTTCGGGCCGGGTTGGGTTTGAAAAATACAACCCATCTATATGCGGGTCAGATTTCAACCCGGCTCATGCGGGTTGAACCTGTGATGAGCCGGGTTGGCCCACCAACCCACCTACCTAATTTTATTTTTTTAATTTATTATTTTATTTATGAAACCCTAAAATATAAAATACTCTCTTCACTCACTATATATACCAAAAAAGTAACCTTTGCTCTCATAAATCACTCTCACGGTACTTGTTCTCATTTGACGGTGCTCTCACTCTCACTTCACTAAAATTATTCAAGGAGCAGGTAAAACACCCTTTCTTTTTTCTTCTCTTTTCTCCACATTTTTGTTTTCTCACTTCTCTTTCTTTTTTTTTTTCAAAAACCCTATAATGACAAAAATAAGGGTTTGCGAATTTGTTTTTTGTTGTGGGAGATTTGAAGACACGGAATGATTTTTTTCCTGTTCTGACATGCTTGTATCAGAGTTTGTTCATTTTATTTAAACAATTTGAAGTTGTTTTTGATATCTTTGAATTTGGGAAATTATGTTATAAATTAAACTATTATTTTTTTGTTGATGTTGTTGAGTACTGGTTCTTTTTTGATATCTTTGAATTTGGATTATATTGTACTTTTTATTATTATTTTGAATTGTCTTTAACATAATTTTTTGGGAGTGAAATTTGTTTAAATTTAAATTAGAGAAAGTTTGAGTATTTTTTATTTTAAAAAAATGTAATTAAATGAGCTAGTGAGCCAACCCGTTTACCCACCAACCCGTGGTGGGTCGGGCCGAGTTCAAGTTTCTCTGGCTCGCTAATAAATGAGCCGGGTTGGGTTGGCTCACTAAGTGACCAACCCGTGATGGGTCGGACCGGGTCGGACCGGGTTACCCGTTTTGACAGCTCTACTTTCTTGGGTAAGGAAGGGATTTTTCAAAAACTTCTTTCTTTATTCTCTCATTCTCTTCCTCACTCATTTTTTCTTTTTCTCTCCTCTCACTCTCTTGTTTTTCACTCTCTTTTTCATATTTTTCTTTTTCTCTCAATCTCTCTTTTTCTTCTTGTTCTTCTCTCTCATATTCTCTTACCCTTTCTTTTTTTTTTTCTCTCATTTAACACTCTTCCACTTCTAGTGACAACTGCCTTGCAATCCTTTTGAGGCCTCTTGTTGTTTTTGATATCATTCAGCCTCTGACTTGTGAACCTGCAATGTGCCTCTATATTTTGTGATGAGGCCTGAATGTTTTTTCGAAACGAGAGAGATTCCTTCATGAACTATTGGAGAGTCTCTTCAAGCTTTATAGTGCTGCTAGCTTGTGGTGGTCTATTGAATAGTCCACCTGTTTGCTCAGATTGAGATTGGTTTATGCTTGAGTGAGATCCCCACCAGTGGTTGAAATTTCCTTGAATTTTCTTGCATTCTACACAAAATTCTTAGAGAGATTGTTAGTATATAAAAAAATAAAAATATGGGAATTGAAAAATAAAAATAAATTAGGGAAAAATAAAAATAAAAATAAAATAAAGTCAAAATTAATCAAGAATCACACAAATAGAATAACTTAAACTGTGATTCCCCGGCAACGACGCCAAAAACTTGTTGGGGCAAATTGGCAAGTGTACCGAGTCGCGCATGTAATATAAAATGGTAAGACCAAGTATCGTATCCCAGAGGACTCTCGGCGCTGAACAATTGTGTGAAAACAAGATTAATTAAGACTTAAAATAAAAGAGATCATGTGTTTGTATTGAATAAAGAATAAAATAAAGCAAAATAAAATTGATCAATGGCAAAAGAGGACAAAGATGAATGAAGGTTGATTTATATGAGATGAGTATGTTGTTGGGGTTAGATTTCACCAAGTTCCCTCTCATGTATATAAGAATTCTTCTTTATTCATTAATGCCAACGTCCCTCACTAAACCACTTAAACCCAATCCCTCGGTAAATAAGCCTGTCCCTAATTACTAGTTCATACAATTCCTAGTATTCCTATTAAAAAGATATGAAGATCAAGAGGTTAAGACGACAAAGACTCAAACCTTCATCCTTGAGCAATATAACCCTTAGGAGTAATTCAACAAGGACCTGAATTGAAAGGAACCTCCCGGCACTCATGCAATTCATAGATAATGCTATTGTATAAGCAAGAATAAAACAGATGAATTACTCTAACAATTAATGAAAAAAAGCATATGAAATTAAGAATCAATTCAAATACATGATAGTTTACAAGGTTACATTATTCCCCCAAAACAAATAGAAATTAGTTCCCCATAGACATGGGGGACTCTATGAATAATGGAAGAAAAGAAAAAAAATGGAAGATTTAGAATAGGCTAAGAGTGTATTGCTATGCTCTCTTCTGTCAGGGATGCAAAACCTAGAGCCCCAGGGTCCTTTAAATAGTGTCAGACGCGTCCCAAAGTGCGGCCCGGTCTGAAAGAATCAAATCAGAGGAGAAACAGGGCCTGATCCACGTGAAATCACGCTCAAGCGTTGTAGGGAGCTCGCCCAGACGTGAATTGGGGTTCATGTTGGGCTTGGGCGTCATTTTTGGACGCCCAAGCTTCGAGTGTCCGTCGCCCGGGCGTTGGGGCCACCGCTCGGGCAACCAGCGGTGATTTTGCTAGCGCAGTTTTCTCGTTCTTGTCGCTTGGGCTTTGGGTTTTCCCTCTTCTTGGTGCCTTTTTGACCCCTTTTGAGCTCCATCTTCTATACTTTTTACTTCTTTTTCCAGTATTCCTTCAATCTCTGTCAAAACAAGGGGAATTTGTTAGAAAACTGTTGAATTTGACCTCAACTCTCTTTTTCACACAATTTATTGAAAACTCATGAGTCCAAGCAAGTTTGTAAGTGAAAAAAGGGTGCTTTTAGTATCAAAATCACATAGCCATTTACCCATATCCAACATTTTGTAACATTGACAAACATGGTTGGTGTGTTGCAANACAAACCAAGCCTAGGGGTCTCATTGAGTCAAATGATGTCGAAGACGATATCCCATTCCAAGTAGATGAAATGACACATGGAAATGAAATTATTAAAGTTGAAGGTGTATCTGCATTGCAAGACTTCGATGGTGATGCTGAAGAGTTAGAAGGACAAATACAAGAACATGAAGAAGAAGGAGAAGAAGAAGAGGAAGAACAAGACAACGAAGAAGAAGAACTTGAAGATGATGAAGAAGACGATGATGAAGATGATGATGATTATGATGATCATAGTGACGCATCAAACAACGATGACAATGAGGATGATGAGGACAATTGAATTAATTAAATGCTTGTATTTTGACATGTTTATGATTCACGATTATATAAAATTAATTCATTTATTTAATACCAATTATGTACTTTGCGTTTAGTTGTCTATTTATTTATATATTTTAAATTACAGTAATGTCAGCACAGGAGCCTTCACGCCCTGACAAGGGCAAGATGGTAAAAAGGCTAGGAAGGCGAAGTACATTATTAGAGTTCCTTCGACGATACCATTTTCAAGTGCTAGTACTTCACCAGACGTTGGCTCACGTCCACCACCCCCTTCTACGATGCCCTCACCTTTTGTCGGGCCCACACCTCCTACTATAGGGCCCACACCTTCTTCTATAGGGCCCACTCCTTCAGTTGTTGGGCCCACATCTCCTACTGTAGTGCCCACTCCTTCAGTTGTAGGGCCCACACCATATATTCATCCCTCTCCTATCCCCACACCATCTTCTGTACCATCTCCAGATGTACACCAGCCATCTGTTGATCCTGCTGATCCTGCTGATTTGGGTGATCCTGCTCCTCATGATTAACCATTCATTGAGCCATGTGGAAAAGGGTAATACCATATATTCTTCTTAGTCTTGTATTTTGCATTAAATTGTTGATCTTACTATGGTTGTACATTCATAACTTTCTTACATTCATATTTCAGGTTTCTTCCTTCTAGAGTTGCTTCATAGGCCATCATTAGGTCTTTTAAGCAACAATTTCTTCAGCCCTAGGCATCGTGGGGAGTAATCCCTGAAGAGGACAAAAAACTGATTTGGGAGAGATTTAAGGTAAAACATTGTGTTACTTAATCATGTTTCATCACCATATTCAAATAGGAATTTCATTTGCTTTATTTTAATATTATCTATTGTAATAGCAAAAGGTGCAGTAGCATGAAGTTCAAATTCATAAAAAAATTAACATGAAAGCATCTCACCCATTATAAAAAATGTTTAGAGATACTCGGATCACAGGACAACGCCCTCATTGGGTGGGGGAGCACATATGGAATTCATTGTTGACGCATTGGAATACGCCACAGTACCGCATTAAATGTGGTACTGCCCAGAAAAATAGGGCATCAGAAAAAGGTGGTGTACTGCATACTGGAGGATCCATCAGTACACATGAACATGCAATTCGTATGGTAAAAATCTTGATTCTTTTCTTATCAATAACTCTATAATCATGTACTTTGAAATTAATATGTGTCATTCGTATGTTTTAAAATATTACAGGCAGTGACACTTGGACGGGTTGTTCATGTTGATGAGGTCTTTAGACAAACTCATATTCGCAAGGGGACTGGCGAATATGTTGATGAAAGGTCTCACAAGACCATTGTAAGTAAACTTTTTAACAACATTCAATTTTGTACTCTTTTTTTCACACTTTCAAATTCATGTTACTGACGTTTTCTATCTTATTTAACAGGAAGATTTTTTTGCGAGATTGACACAGGCGAGACCAGAGGGGGGATCTGGTCCTGATGGTTACTCTAGAGTAGATGCAGATGAAGAAATGATCAGGACCCAATGCTGGGTTGATACCGTCCGGGGAAAGAAGAAAGGACGACTGTATGGGGAAGGACAACTTGCCTCTCATTATAGTGCTGGAAGAGGAGGCATATTCAGACATCAACCATCTACCTCTAGCACATTTGACCCCAACAATGTCGTTAGTAAAGACGCTTATGATTCACTTCTAGCCAGATTTGAAAATCTGGAAAATCTGGTTAGGACGTTGGTACCTCTGCAGGGACATACTGCCCCATTATCATCCCAGTAGCCATACCTACCTCAGCAGCCTCCCCAGACCACACCAGTGCAAGACGATGACTCTGATGATCCTGATGATTATGATGGGTTTTGATATTTAGGAACTTTTGAAAAGATCTAATTAGGTTTTCTTTTTTAAGAACTTTTTTTTGACATTAGAAACTTTTCAAACTTTAAAGTGATATTAAAGTTAGTCTTTTATTATCAAACTTTGTTTTGTATTTAGGAACTTTTGAAACATAGAATGAACGAAGTTTTCTTGATGAATATTAAATGATTGCATTGGAATTGCCTGGATGAATTGGCTGGCTAAATTGGTGTGTGGGTTTAATTGTTTATTTGCATTAAATTGATGTTTGGCTGGCTGCCTGAATTGTGTATTTGCAAATTTTTATGTATAATGCAGGAGTAAATTGAACATTGAAAAAAAGTGTATATTACTGACGGCCCCTACCCATCGGTAAATCCTATTCCAACCCGCATACATTACTGACGGCCTTGAGCCGTCTCAAAATAGATCGTTTTTCGCCTAACATTACCGAGGGCCTTTGCCCCTCGGTATTACCGACGAACTAGTGGCCTTCGATATTAAAGCCGTCGGTAATACCGAAGGCCACGAGGCCGTCGGTAATGTTTCTGACACGCAAATTACCGACGGCTTTTGGGCTGTCTGATGGGCTGTCGCGGCCCATACAAATTTGATTGCAATTTAGAACTGCAGTATAGCTAGGAAATGACTCCTAGGTTATCTCTCAAGGACCAACTATGGTTCGAGACTTAGGTCTAACACAGTGAGGGGAGGGGGGTTGAAAGTGTTTGAGACGAGAATTAAACTCAATTAAAATGCATGGAAATTAAACACAACCGAATAAGATAGAAAACATTTTACATAGACAATTATCTAGCACAACTAAAATATTCAAATGCATCACTTAATTAAGAAGATGAAAAACAACTCAAAATACAAGACAAAATATTTAAACGCAAAAGAAATAAAATGCACCATACTCTCAAAGAAATTAATGCAACTCCTAAATATATATATATATATATATATATATATATATATATATTATAAAAGAAAACAAGTTTCGGTTGATGTATCAAGAAAGAAAAATATAAGGAAACTTTTTTATAACAAACCGTGACCAAATGAATCACGCCTCTGCACCATAATCTTAAAAGCAAGGAAGTGCATGGAGAAGAAAATTTTGGTGCAAAGTTCCATGAACCATTGAACCCAATAAATAAACAATTAAAAAAAAACGTAAGAGCTTAAATGGGATTGCTAGAGTGACGTTCAGCTAGGAAATTAAAAAGCTTTAAACATTAATCCAAAGATGAAATGATGTGTGCATGCTGCAACNTATTCAAATGCATCACTTAATTAAGAAGATGAAAAACAACTCAAAATACAAGACAAAATATTTAAACGCAAAAGAAATAAAATGCACCATACTCTTAAAGAAATTAATCAACTCCTAAATATATATAAATAAATATATATATATATATATATATATATATATATATATATATATATATATATATATATTATAAAAGAAAACAAGTTTCGGTTCATGTATCAAGAAAGAAAAAAATAAGGAAATTTTTTTATAACAAACCGTGACCAAATGAATCACGCCTCTGCACCATAATTTTAAAAGCAAGGAAGTGCATGGAGAAGAAAATTTTGGTGCAAAGTTCCATGAACCATTGAACCCAATAAATAAACAATTAAAAAAAAACGTAAGAGCTTAAATGGGATTGCTGGAAGTGACATTCAGCTAGGAAATTAAAAAGCTTTAAACATTAATCCAAAGATGAAATGATGTGTGCGTGCTGCAACAGCTAGCTTCATTCAAAAAATAAAATCACCACTTCTTCCATTCAACAAAATGAGAACAACGTTGCACCAAGAAAAGAAAAAGTAATTTGATAAAAAAAAAAACGTGAAACAAGCTGCTGAATCACCGTGTGCTTCTAAGAAAATAGAATGTACTTCCAAAGAGCCATCACCGTTTATGCTTTAAAATATATGCTGGACATAAATCCTTGAGACCATCAGTGCAGCGCTTCTCCCCTCATCCAAAATCCATCACGGTTGACATCTTTTTAAATCAAAAAATGCTCTCCCAAAATAACGTTTCCAGCCTCCTCTCTTTTTTTCAATTGCCGAGAGCTGTCCAGAGAAAAATAAATGACGGCTCCTGGAATCTTCCTAGGACCAAGTGTGTCAAAAATAGGGTGGGGTCCACCCTCTTTGCAAAACCCTAGGTGCCATGTCATGTTTCCCATTTGGGCTCAAACTATTTTGCCAAAAATTGGCCTAATGTTTACAAGTTTAATTAAAAACTATCTAGACTACTAAGTTTCAAAGTAATTAAATTTGAAATGTCTATGACAAGAGTCTTGAATTATTTTGTCTCCTCCAAATGTCCCAAATTGTGTTTCCAAAATTTTCCCTGCAAATAATTAGGTCAGAAAATTCAAATTAATTAAAATTAGAATTTCCGGTCAAATTAAGCATATTTAGGAAAAACAGGAAAATACCGGAAAATTAAGCACAATTCCCTGATTAATTTTAGCACAATAAACTAAGTAAAGTCGAGAAAATATTGATTCATCAAAATAGACCACACTTAGTCTTTTGCACTCCTGGGCAAAACCAAGACGAAAATCAGGGAACAGTTCAACGGACATCAGGGAATTGACACAAACTCAACAGACAGACGACAAAGACTCACAATGAAAGAAACAAACAGAATTACACAATTCTCAAGAAATCTGGACAAAGATAAGAAGTAGAAAATATCCAACACTGAATCAGAGAAAACAGATACTCAGAGAAATCATCCAAGCAATTCAAGACATGGCAAAATGATCAATCAATTCAAGAGATGAATCAAAAGCAACAGAACCTCACAGATGCACTATCAGTGTTTCTCTCAAGTGTCTAGGGTAAACGGTGTCAACTCAATGTACTCAAGAAAGCAAACACAAACAGACTTGGCAAGCCTCTAAAATCAACACTCAAAAACATATGCATGTTCAAATCAAAAGGTCTTTTATAGGTGAAATAGGGCCAAGGAAAAGGGAGGATAAATATGGATGAGAAGCTTCAAACCAAAAGGAATAGAGGAGAAATGGGGAACAAGTGAAAATACAATTACAAAATTGATCTATAAATTCTAATCTACTAAATTAAAATTTAATTAATTCTAAATTGTCTTTGTGGAGAGTCTTGAATTTATTTTGTCTCTTTCCCAATGCTCCAAATTGTTTGTCCAAAATTTTCCCTGAAAATAATAATGCAAATAATTAGCTCAGAAAATTCAAATTGATTAAAATTAGAATTTCCGGTCAAATTAAGCACAATTAGCAGAAACGGGAAAATACCAGACATTTAAGCATAATTCTCTGATTAATTCTAGCACAATAAACTAAGTAAAGTCGAGAAAATATTGACTCATCAAAATAGACCACACGTAGTCTTTTGCACTCCTGGGCAAAATCAAGACGAAAATCGGGGAACAGTTCAAAAGGCATCAGGGAATTGACACAGACTCAGCAGACAGAATTACAGTCCTCAAGAAATCTGGACAAAGAAAGGAGGTAGACAGCATCCAACTCAGAATCAAGGAAAGTAGATACTCACGGAAATCATCGAAGCAATTCCAAGAATGGCAAACTAATCAATCAGTTTAAGAGGTGAATCAAAAGCAACAGAACCTCACAGATGCACACTATCAGTTTTTCTCTCAAGTGTTTAAGATAAATCAATGTCACTCAATGCACTCAAGAAAGCAAACACAAATAGACTTGGCAAGCCTCTAATATCAACACTCAAA
>NC_028351.1:29085498-29107093 GCF_000741045.1 Vigna radiata var. radiata | reverse complement strand
CATGCTGCGTCTTCTAATGAACGCGGAAATGCCCTTAAAAACATGTGATCATCAGGGACATGAAGAGGTTTCTTTGAAGAGCACATGGTGTAGAACTCCTCCAAATGTCTATGTGGGCATTCACCTGCAAACCCATGAAATCTAGGCAGCAAATCTGTAAGTCCAGAGGTGAGAATGCAATGAACATCAACCTCATCAAGTGGAATCGGCTCCTAAAGAGCACTCTCAAGACGGGAAGGATAAGTCATATTGTTCTCAACATAAAAATCAGCAGAATATGCGTGAGAAGCACTATCAGAGGCACAGGCAGAAGAAANAGTATCCACATAGCCAAAATAGGTAGACATGCGAAAGAAGGGGGGAAAAGAAGAATGCAANGAAAATATGCAACTAAAGCTACCTAAATGCAACACACAATGACAAACACACAAAACAGAACATCAAACTCACAACACAAGACTAGACACAACACACACTAAAACAACAAAAGACCTAAAACCGAACCGTTGGTCCCTAGCAACGGCGCCAAAATTTGATGGGCTGTCGCGGCCCATACAAATTTGATTGCAATTTAGAACTGCAGTATAGCTAGGAAATGACTCCTAGGTCGTCTCTCAAGGACCAACTATGGTTCGAGACTTAGGTCTAACACAATGGGGGGGGGGGTTTGAAAGTGTTTGAGACAAGAATTAAACTCAATTAAAATGCATGGAAATTAAACACAACCGAATAAGATAGAAAACATTTTGCATAGACAGTTCTCTAGCACAACTAAAATATTCAAATGCATCACTTAATTAAGAAGATGAAAAACAACTCAAAATACAAGACAAAATATTTAAACGCAAAAGAAATAAAATGCACCATACTCTTAAAGAAATTAATCAACTCCTAAATATATATAAATAAATATATATATATATATATATATATATATATATATATATATATATATATATATATATTATAAAAGAAAACAAGTTTCGGTTCATGTATCAAGAAAGAAAAAAATAAGGAAATTTTTTTATAACAAACCGTGACCAAATGAATCACGCCTCTGCACCATAATTTTAAAAGCAAGGAAGTGCATGGAGAAGAAAATTTTGGTGCAAAGTTCCATGAACCATTGAACCCAATAAATAAACAATTAAAAAAAAACGTAAGAGCTTAAATGGGATTGCTGGAAGTGACATTCAGCTAGGAAATTAAAAAGCTTTAAACATTAATCCAAAGATGAAATGATGTGTGCGTGCTGCAACAGCTAGCTTCATTCAAAAAATAAAATCACCACTTCTTCCATTCAACAAAATGAGAACAACGTTGCACCAAGAAAAGAAAAAGTAATTTGATAAAAAAAAAAACGTGAAACAAGCTGCTGAATCACCGTGTGCTTCTAAGAAAATAGAATGTACTTCCAAAGAGCCATCACCGTTTATGCTTTAAAATATATGCTGGACATAAATCCTTGAGACCATCAGTGCAGCGCTTCTCCCCTCATCCAAAATCCATCACGGTTGACATCTTTTTAAATCAAAAAATGCTCTCCCAAAATAACGTTTCCAGCCTCCTCTCTTTTTTTCAATTGCCGAGAGCTGTCCAGAGAAAAATAAATGACGGCTCCTGGAATCTTCCTAGGACCAAGTGTGTCAAAAATAGGGTGGGGTCCACCCTCTTTGCAAAACCCTAGGTGCCATGTCATGTTTCCCATTTGGGCTCAAACTATTTTGCCAAAAATTGGCCTAATGTTTACAAGTTTAATTAAAAACTATCTAGACTACTAAGTTTCAAAGTAATTAAATTTGAAATGTCTATGACAAGAGTCTTGAATTATTTTGTCTCCAAATGTCCCAAATTGTGTTTCCAAAATTTTCCTTGCAAATAATAATGCAAATAATTAGCTCAGAAAATTCAAATTAATTAAAATTAGAATTTCCAGTCAAATTAAGCATATTTAGGAAAAACAGGAAAATACCGGAAAATTAAGCAGAAGTCCCTGATTAATTCTAGCACAATAAACTAAGTAAAGTCGAGAAAATATTGATTCATCACTGTCGAATAGCCATTGGTAAGCACACTTTACCGACGACATTTTGGCATTACCGAGGGATTTTGGTCGTGGGTAAATCCCTTTTTTTTGTAGATCACATGGCTCTCGGGAAAACATTTGATAAAGAGGAGATCAATATCAAGATCTTGAAAAGTCTGAAAAGAAATTGGCAACCAAAAGTCACAGCAATCTAAGAATCCAAAGATCTTACAAGTATGAACATGGCTACCTTGTTTGGCAAGCTAAGAGAACACAAATTGGAACTTGGTAGATTAAAGGATGAAGAAGAGATTGAAGAAAAGAAGTTCATTGCTCTGAAGGCTACAAGCAAGAAAATCTCAAAGTTTGATGACTCTGATGTAGAGATGGACGAAAAGGAATTGATGACCATGATGGTAAGGAAGTTTAATTAATTTATGCAAAATGACAGCCGACTTACTAACCATGCAGGTCAAAGCAAATCAAAGAAAAGCTTCAGATTAGACACTATCCATTGCTATGAATGTGGAAAAGAAGGACACATCAAGTTAGAATGTCCTGAGTTGAAGCCAAAGCAGAAAGGGAACAAAAGATTCCCTCAAGACAGAAGCAGGAAACAAAGAGGAGCATACATTGCTTGGGAAAACAGTGATGCTGATAGCTCAAGTGATGAAGATGTTGATCATAAGGAAGAATCCAACATCTGTTATATGGCTGGAACATCTCAAGAGGACTACGACAGTGATGAAGAATTTGAAAATGCACCACTACAAGTGAAGTATGATCAACTATAGGATGCATTCAGAGAAGTACATGCTGAAGCAATGCGACTACAATATAAGGTTAATCGACTAAACTCTGAAAGGAGAGATTATGAATATAGAATTGATAACCTTGTATTCGAACATGAAAGATTAGAAAAAGAATTGAATAATGCTTTATTATCTACTAAGGAAGTTAAGATTGAAACTGTTATAGTGGAGAAATCATGTGAAAATTGCCCTACACATCTTGAGAAAATAGATTACTTGACTAGCACGCTAGCAAAATTCACTCAAGGTAGAGACAATTTGAATGCTGTTTTAAAATCCTCTGGCAGAGCGATATACAGGAATGGAATTGGTTATAAAGCTCAAACTAACAGAACTAATACAAGGAAATTTATTGATCTAAGCAAACCTGCTAGAAATGCATGCTTTTATTGCAATTGTATTGGCCACACTGTTAGAATTTGTATCTATAGAACAATTGGTGTTCCTAAAGGGTTATAGGTCTGGAGACCAAAGGAACAAGTGGAGAAAACTGACAATCAAGGACCCAAGTTCAAATGGGTACTTGCAACCAAATCTTAAGCTATTTTGCCGGATTACAAGCAGGTGCAATAGGAACTCAAGGATGAGTTATTCATTGAAATATCAATCTTCTTGAGTGTCTACAACGGGTAATTCGTATCACTCTATTGCATCATGCATAAATTGATTGTTATTGCTTGATTGCGTGTTTGATTGATTGAATGCTTAATTGGTTGATCTGTATTGAAAAACATTTTTTTTAATCGAATGAATTATCAACTCAATCGACTATGTATGTTTTGTGTGTTGTACTCTGTTTCAATTCTATGAGTCTTACTGTAGTCAACTCTGGTTTTATTCATGTCGACTTTAACTTTCTACTTTTGAATCAATAAATTGAAACTTCAAAAGGAAAGTTTGTTGGTTCGCGCCTTTTCTAGATGCACTGTCATTATTGTACAAGATTCCTGACACTAGCACACACATAGTACTTGTATATTTCCAATGACTCTTGACTGAACTCTGGACATCTATAGTGTATCTGTGAATGGCCTCTTCAACTCATTTCTTAAGGAAAGGGAAAGCAAAACTCATGGTTACCCCTAGAGAAGCAAATGCAAAAGGCTAGATTGGTGATGAAGATTCTAGAGTGAGATTTACTGAGGAATATCTAAAAATAGTTGTATCACTGAGGTATCTAGACTTGAGGCTATTTGGAAGGGAAAACTTTAAATTTCCTATATCAATTGAGAGTCAAAATCTGAAAACCTTGGTACAAATGAATGGAGAATGGTATCCTCACCTCGTTAGAGTATTCTACCATCACCTGAGGATTGTAAGTGGTAACATCTGTTCAAGGGTAAAAGGAGTTGATATCATCATCAACAATGATGTTTGGCTGCAGACAATTGGGCTCAAGGCTGAAGGAATTATTTCCCATATGCCTAATACTCAAATAAATCATTGGCTAAATAAGAAGGATCTCTACAAAGGGTGGCTCAGAATTCTAGTTAACAAAGTAAGGGAAAACTTTCTTTTTCACAAAGATCTCAGAGTTGAGGAGATGTGTCTTACACACATACTACCACAAGTAAATCTTCCTAGAAGATTGTTGCAAGACGAGATGACTATAGAGGATATGTTTCTTCTACATGTGTGATGGGTTGTCGCACTCCATACAAATTTAACATGCATAAAGAATGCAGTAGTGCTAGGAAGTGACTCCTAGGTCGTCTCTCAAGGACCAAATCGCGGTTCAGGAATTAGGTCCAACACATAGTGGGGGATTGTGAAGAGTTTGTGAATGTAAATGAACTAAATTAAAAGTGGAAATTAAATGCAACTGAAAATAATTAAAAACATTAAAGTACATGAAAACATTAAACCGAACACTAAAAAAAAATTAACCGAGCAACATCATCAAAATTACCTAATTAAAGAAAAATGCATGCACAAAATTCCAAGTCTAAGCTACATTTCCCAAATAAAATGAAATTGCTAAATCAAAATGAGAATGACACTTTGCAAGAATTCATTATAATGCAATAACTAAATTTCATCATGGAAATGTCACTAAAACAACCACGTTAACTTTAAAGAAATGACAGATTGTGTCAGCAAAATTACATGCAACATAAGCTTAAAAGAAAAAGGCATATTGCAGCGAGAATTAATTGGTGAAAAGCGGCACATCGATAAGTGCAGAATGAGCCAACCACTTGAATGTAAATGCATCTAATGCATTGAAGCATTGTAGCGAGAATAAAATACAGTAAATTCTAACCAATCTAAACACTAATTAGGTTCATCACGGAAGCAATACTAAAAAAAGAACGTGTGAACAATAAAGTGATGTAAGTGAATAAGTTGAATCAAAAAGTAAGCAGTGTAATAACATTCAATAAGAATTTCAAAGCGTTCCTCTTATTAGAACACCGTGTGCTCTATTTCTAAACTTAAATGCCTCCTACTAATGAAGCCATGAAAGTGCAGTTGTGTGCTTCCAACTGTGACACCACCTCCTTCAAGAAACGTCACCCTCCATGTTCCTTCTCTAGAAGTGTGCTCAACCAAATAAAAGATGATATCCAAAAAAATGTCTCCTTGGCAGCTGTTGCTCCTTTATTTTTCTTCCAGACCTAGTGTGCATTTCAGGATTAAGTGAAATCCATGGGCCGAGAACATTGCAAGTTGGCTGCACACCCTTTTCTCTCCAAGCACACACCTCAAACTACTGGACTTGGAGCTAGACGTGTTGCTTGCTGGACCACTTCAATGTGGGTGCTACATTCTCTAAGGTTGCTGTTGCACCTCTCCAAAATTGCTAGATGCATGAAGCCTTGATTCTCTGGACTTGCTTCCTAACTTGCTGCCCAAACTGTGCTGGATATAATTGGACGTTGCAGCCTAAGCTGCTGGACGTGACCGTGGGCTGGGCTGTGGCACGTGGAACTCCTGCTACAGCGTGGAGTCGTCAAGATGTTGTTGCACTCTTGATTCAATGTGGGCTGCTTCACATGCTACTGGATGCTTGATACTTGCTTCCGTGAAGAGCTGGAAGCTTGAAGAATTAAGGAGCTGTTGCGTGTAATAATTGAAGCCCGTGAGTGAGGTTTTGCTGCCAGCTAGGGCCGTGACATGTTGTTCCAGTCGCTGGATGTGTAGCTTGATGTACATGGTTGTTGCTTGCTAGATCACGTTAAATGTGAGCTGCTGTGGAGTACTGTTGGGCTTCTTCCGTATGCACCCATCTTGTTAGGCCGTGACCACTCTTCAATTAAAAATATATGCATGTAGGCCGTGGCAGCTGCTTGGATGCATGAAGGTTGGATGGGAGTTGTTCTGTACGTGGAGGTCTTCAAAATGGGCAGCTGATTCCTATCTTCAATTAGGTCGTAGCACTTCTTCAATTTAATTCAGACAATTGCATTTTCAAGCTCCTCTCACATGGAGGTGTCATCTTTTAAAAGCGAAAGACCATGTGCACCTCAAAAAAAATGAAATTCACACCACCTTTCCATTTTAGCTTAAAATAAAATTGATGTGGCATTTCTTTTAAAGTCACAAAATATTAACCAATACTTTCCCTACAATTAATGATGCAAATAATTAGTCTCAGATAATTCAAATTAATTAAAATAAGAATTTCTAATCAAATTAAGCATAATTATGAAAAACGGGAAAATACCGGACATTTAAGCACAATTCCATGATTAATTCTAGCACAATAAACTAAGTGAAATCAATAAAATATCGACTCATCAATGTGTTAACACTCTGGCAAGTGTACCAGATCATTATCAAGTAATATAAACGGGTAAGTCCGAGTATCGTTTTCCCAAAGGACTCTTAGGCCTTAACTTTCGTGTAACCTAATTTCATAAGACTTGAGAAAAGAATAAAGTTTTGGTTTTTAAATGCAAAAACAAAATTAAACATGCAAATGCAACGAACCAATGGTTGAGGAAAAACTATGGATGAATGGTGTTGTTGGGGTTTACAATTTCATCTTATCCACTCTCATATATCTACTCTTCTTATTTAATTAACTTGTTTATCCAATTGTCATGCAAACTTTCTTAGTCTACCCTTAACCCAATCCCTTGGTGAAAAGAGCCTACTATTAATTACCGACTTGCTATCCCTAGCCTCCCCTAGTAACTAATAATGCATAACGAACAAAAGCAAAATACAATTGATCGTCCTACCCCTATCCCTAGGCGATATTAGTATAATCAAGGAATTTCCCACCAGTTCACGACATTACCGTACGTCCCCGTATCAATAAAGACAAACAACTTTTACTGAATGAGTTAAAAAATAAAAGCATTAAGCATAGATGAGAACCCAACAATTGATAAACCAAGTATATGACAAGCATATGAAATAAATAAGAATTTAGATAAATGAGAGTTTCAAAAGATTACATTGTTCCCCAAAAACAAAGGGTTTAGTTCACCATAATCATGATGAACTAGATGAATTAAATGAAAAGAATGAAAAAGCAAACCCTAGATTGGATAAAAAGGAGCCTAAGCATCCAAGAAATCTTCTCCAAGGAGTGTAAAGTAGGTCTGGACGTCTTCCTCTGCCAAAGAATATGTTTTCAAGTCGCATTGGGTCTATATATAGGCCAAAAAGATAACAGAATCTATCAAAATCCAAGCCCATAAAAACAGACAACCACCCAGGCGCCAAAGTTCACCGCTCAGCAGTTTTCCTCTTGCAGCTTTGACCGCTCAGCGGTTAGTTTTGCCGCTGAGTCGTTTCCCTCTAATCGCTCTGAGCGCTCAGCGGACCATTCTGGCGCTCAACGGCTCACTTGACCCTTCATTTCATCATTTTTCTCCTTCTTCATTGGTATAAGTCCTCCTTACTTCACTTCCATCTTCAATTCACCTTAAAACCATGCAAAACAATGTAAAAACAAGCATAATATCTCTAAAACCAACTTTTGACTCTCCTATGACTCAACTAAGTGTTTTGATTGATTCAAAGCTCATTCTAAGCCATAAAGGGTGTGTTTTTATATCAATTTTATGCATGAAAATAACTGTTTTTAGACCGTTATCACAACCCCAAACTTAGAACTTTGCTTGTCCTCAAGCAAACAAAACAAAACTTGGCTTTCCACTTAATCATCAAATGGCTCAATACTTCCCAAAAATCCTTTTAATCGCAACAAGTCATCATACAATTCAGATTTTCAGTAGAATCTTATCAAAATGCATGCATGCTTTCAATCCAATTTGGTTCACATGAGCATATAATTTCCAACAGATGTTTCATTCATGAATGACCAATCCACTAAGCATAGATGTAAACATGGATTTCACAATTCTCCCCAAGCAAGTGTTTCACTCAATCACTCTAGTGTTTAATAGGACACTCCACTCTACACTATTCACAGGTTACATAAAACAATATTGCCATTCATCTCAAACAATCAAAATCTTCACATGCAAATATTATCACAAGGACTTTTCCAAGGCTTGTAATGAGGCTGGGCTAACAAAAAAAACTGGTTTTCCGGATAACAAAATCCTTGAGTTAAGAGAGTTAAATTAATCTTCAAACTCATTCTCAACTTCTTCCCTTTTATTTTTACATTGAGCTCACTCATGCTTCTTTTCTTTTATTTCTTTCTCATGCATTTTTCTTTTTCATCACTTGAGCTCAATGCCTTTTCTTTACCATTTAACTTTCCCATACAACCCCAAACTTGAACCTTTTCATCACATACAATTAGTCTCAACCCAACTCAAGGTAAATATTTTCAAATCATGGGTTTTCATCCTATTTAAGGCCACAGTTCAAAAAGGGTATAAAAATTTAAACATCATGGGCAAAAATTTGGCTAAGAAAAGGGCTACCAAACATGGCCTTGATCATATAACATGTGCATGCAATTCAATCAATCATCAAGACTAAGGCAATATCATTCATGAATCCTGCTTAGCATCACAATCACAATCATAAATCATCACACATCTGTTCACGAGTTAGTGAACCATTCCTAGATATCAACATACACACATTCAATCATCAACCACATCCAATCATCATTTGAATGACTCATCATGCAATATATAAAATCAAGCCATCATCAGATAAGTGTACAAGCCAAGCCATAGACACACAAACTAAAAATCCTAATCTAAAAATCAAAAGTACAAAGGGAAAAAGAAAAATAAAACCCTGTCTAAGTGCAGACATCCATCAGTATATGCCATGTCAATCCATATCCTCATCCGAGTCATAATCCTCCCCATCCTGGGCATCCTCGAAATCCTCATCCTCCTGGTCATCATTATCTCCTCCTAGGGCTTCAGCTGCTCCAGAACCGTGCCCTGTGCCTGCTCCCGAGGCCATGCCATCGCACTATGGAACTCCTCCATAGTCCACCTATGCATTGGTGGCTGATCATAGAACCCTATAATCATCTCAGTAGTGCCCACCTGCCCTCTGCAGAGAGACTCCATCCTCACCTCCATCATGGACATATACATGTCCCTCATCTGGAAAGGCTCTGGCTGCTGTACTGGTGTATCTGCAAGTGATCCTCCTGTTGGGCTGCTCCCCTCCTAGGAGGAGCTGCTCCCTCCTCCAAACAATACTATCGAAAATAGGTTGCGTCGATGGCCCTCCTAGGTCTCTTATAAGGTGGAACTGTAGTGTCCACCCTTGCCTGCTGACATAAGAAAGTAATTAGAGATGGATGTCCCAATGGCGTCCTGCTACTTATAGCGTTAGCACAACTATGAATTTCACTGGTGATAATCTTCCCAACGTTCACGTCCATTTGCTTCAGCATACAATAGATGACCAGAATCCTATGCAGTGTGATGTCAAAAACATGAGAGCATGGCTGGATGTTGGCATGAGTAAATGACATTCAGTACTTGGCTAGGGGAGTCAAATCTGCCTCGAGGATGTTAACTGGTGCTGCATTAGGGTTTCTCTGAAAATGCCTCCCAAGGATGCATCATTCTCTCAATCTCTTCATAATCATTGGCCTCCCCTAGTATAGCAGTATACCTGCACTGTTCTCCTGGCCACTTAATCCCTAAGAAAGCGTTAATGGTGTCGGGGTCATAGCTGATCAATTGTCCTCTTACATAACTCATGTATCTCCCCATTGATATTCCTCCCCTGGGCAAGGCATTGGCATAGAACTCCTTTACCAACTAAATACTGGCTGGTGCTAGATAATTAGTTAGTCTCTCCCAACCTCGCCTCTCAATCTCCAGTCCAAACTCTAGAGCTAAGTCAGGGATGTACATGGCTTTCCTCTCCATTAGTAAACGCCTCTCCTGGACCGTAGCATAATGTTCTTCATGCTTCCTTGAAAGGAACCTAGAAGATAAGAATCTCCTATGTCTCTCTGGCTCCTTCCTTTTGTTGCCCATAGTTTTAACTCTTCTTGAGGTAGACATTCTTGCATTAACCAATCCAAATAACATTCACAGAAATATCATTAGAGGTTAGTACACCATCGATTCTATAACTTGGATCAAACAAAATCTAGTTTTTGAGGGAAAATAGGGCCCTTCAATAGACAAACATCCAAAAATTCCAGCATTTAGGCAAAATCTCCTGCAGACCGCTTAACGTCACTGAAGACCGCCCAGGCGCTTTGCCTCTAGTTGCGCCACCGCTCAGCGCTAAAACAGACCACTCAAGCGGTGGCGGCTAGGTTTTCCCAAAAACTCTTCCTAAATGGTCCTAATCTCCATTCTTTCACTACTTTCATCAAATTAGACCAAAATCATGCAATTCAA
This sequence comes from Vigna radiata var. radiata, assembly GCF_000741045.1. Lineage (NCBI taxonomy): Eukaryota > Viridiplantae > Streptophyta > Magnoliopsida > Fabales > Fabaceae > Vigna > Vigna radiata. Next base: position 29,096,495 of record NC_028351.1, on the reverse strand, counting down.
TCGGTTCAAATAGTTCCCATTTCATCAATTCATGCATAGTAATCAAAAGCCCCAATTTCTCATGTTCCTAAGCATGTTTATCAACAAATCCCAAAATAGAAACCCTAAACATGAATTTGCATACTTACTTGAGTGGAGACTTTGAATGTCTGCAGAAAAATAGTTCAATTGATGATGAATGTCCTCTTCAATGCAAAGCCCTCAACCAAAAACCCCAAACTTTGACAAAGCAATGTAGAAAATTGAATTTTTTTGGTAAGTGGGTGATGAGAAAGTGAGCAAATCTCTCTAGGAAACTCTTGAAAGTGAAATGAGAGTGCTAGGGCTTAGGGAGACCGCTCAGGCGAAATGTAAAGAAGGGTTTCAAAGTGAAGAAGTCTTAAAACTGCTCAGCTTTTAAGAAAAACCAAGACCCATAGCGCCGCAACCGCTCAGCGGTAAAATGGACCGCTCAACGGTCTGCGATATTTTTCACTTCTCCTTTTTTTGCCTTCTTTTGAGTAATCTTTCCTTATAGCACTCAGTTCCAACCTTCAATTTTTCAATTATATGCCTTTCCCCTCTCAAATGCAACAATTAACATGTAATGCACTTAACAGAGGATTAAAACAATACAATCAACTGGGTTGCCTCCCAGGTAGCGCTTGTTTAACGTCACGAGCCTGACCCAAACCTGTTTAGCACTCGTCAGTAAGTGCTTATCCTTCCAACACCCTTCAGTAGGTGTGCTTACCTGCATCCTTCAGTAGATACATTTAAAATTTTAGCATCCCTAAGTAGATGCTACCTAAAATTGTTCAAAAATTAAACAAATTACAAATCCAAAATCAAATAATCCTATAACTACAATTGTTTTACAATACACGGGATTAAATCAAATGGCTTCAAATCTTTTTATCCCTGTTGGGTTCTTCATCTACCCAACTCATCAATTGCCTTTTATCCACTCTTTTGATGGCTTTTGTGTATGGTTTTCTGATTTCCAGCTTGCCATCTTCCCGAATCTTGATAACAATCCACTTCTTATTCTTGAATCTCACTTGTGCTCCTAGTGGAAGTGGTGTATATTCTGAGTGGATAGTGCCTCCTTTATCAACCTTCTCCTCTTTAGGTACCTGCAAAGCATTACAACTGTTAGAATTGGTACCTGATGTGTTATCCTCTTCATCTGAAACAACTTGCCTTCTTGACTTTTTATGTCTGGCTCTCTTTAATTCTATCATCCTTCTCTTTAGAACCAGTACATAAGAGCACATGCTCTTTATCTGTCATCATGATTCTTGCATCATGGACACTAATAAACATCTTGGATGTTGCCATGAAAGGTCTTCCAAGATTAGACAGTTTTAATGTTAGCCCTCCATTTTTTTTAAAGAAACGCATGGGCATCATGTTAATGCTAGATCCAGAATCTATAATTGTTTCTCCTACATCAACATCATTCATAGTACATGTCAAATTCAAACAACCTGGATCTTTTGCTTGAGGCGGATAATTCTTTGGAGGTTCAATATCAAATTCCTGCTCATCATAATCTTCATCTAAATCAATAGTATCTCCCAAATAATATTTCATCCTTTCAGCATATACAGGAATCTGTTTGATAACAGAAGGCACTATAGTCACTTGGTTAAAAATTTCTCTGATTTGCCCATTGTGACTGAAGTTTGTTTCCTCTTCTTCCTCTCCTTCACTATTATCTAGCTCAATAATTTCTCTCTTCTCTTCTTCCTCATCACTGCTTCCAATCTCCACAACCTCCCTTTCAACTTTTCTCTTGCTCCTTGTAACAACAGCTTTACATTCTTCTTTAGGGTTAACCTCAGTGTTAGCCCTAAATTGATTTTTCTCAATGGTTTCAACCCTTTTTGACAACTGCCCAATTTGCATCTCTAGAGATCTGAAACTAGCTTGATCATGTGCATGATTGGACTCGTAAACTTTCAAGAATTTATCAAATCTATCACTTAAGTCTTTGACAAATTCCGTCAAATGATTTACTTGCTGCCACATGGGAGAAGGTTGTTGTTGTTGCCTGAAGCCTCCTGTCTGTCCGGATGGGTTATTTTGACCAATGCCAGCATTGTTCTTCCAACCTTGGCTAGAATTGCCTTGGTTGAAGTTCCCTTGCCTGTACTGATATTGATTTCCCATATAATTGACTTCTTTCTGCATTTCCTCTGGTACAACACATTGATCATTAATATGGTCACCACCACAGAAATCACATAACTGATGTGTTTGGGAGACATTACGAATAGGAAGTTGTGAGAGGATCTTTGTCAAATTATCAAACTTCTGAGTCAGAAGATGATTCTGAGCTAGCATGGCATCATCCGCAGGTAGATGCAGGTCTCCCCTCTTCTGTGTAGGTACGCCTCTTTCAGTGTAAGTTCCTTGCTCATTAGCCGCCATCTTCTCTATCAAGTCATAGGCTTCATCTTCAGTCTTTTGTTTAATATCACCCTAGCTGAGGCGTCCAGCATCATCTTAGACTGAATGTTCAAACCTCTAAGGCATGCAAGAACTAAGGTGGTCTTGTCAAAACCATGAGTTGGCGTCCTCCTTAGCAACCCTTGAATATCTCCCATGCTTAACCTAGAGTCTCTTCCATGCCTTGCTTAAATGATGAGATCTCCATCTTTCCCTGAGTGACTTTAGACTGCGGAAAATATTTAGTGACAAACTTTGGAGCCATAGTCTCGCAATTTGTGAACGTCCCTTCAGGAAAAGAATTAAGCCATGTCTTAGCGTTGCCTCCTGTAAGACCCGTAAAATAAAAATATATTTTATTTTTATTTTTATAATTTCTGATATTAAATGTTTATATATGACATTTTACTAGGTGATAAAAGTATTTAAGAAATATATGACAATTAATTAATAGTTGTTTTATTTTAATTTTTTGAAATGGAACGAAGAAAAAGATTTATAGAAATCTTCTTGCATCATATTTTTAATGTGATATTATTGTCTTCATGGTTAACTTGTTGAGTGCTCCTGGTTTCAAATCTCTTTCAAGGCTTTTTGATTTGTATTTTCTTGTTTGGGATTGTTTTATTTGGGTTTAATGATGGTGGGTTAGTTTAGACCCACAAGGGGCGTGATTTTCTTTCCTNCAAAGAGGTTTGATTGTTNAGTTTTGTTTGGTCATATTATTATTAATATTTTGGTTCTCTTAGTTATAAGAGAGGAGAGAGAAACGTAATCTTATATGTTATTTTTTTAAGAAACAGAGGGAAAATTCCTTAGTTTATTTTGGTGTGCATAAGTAAGGGCTTGGCCTTAGGTTTTAAAAAAAAAAAATAATTAATTAAATAATAACAACGAATAGAAAGTAATATTGGGTAGAGATATTTAAGTGAAATTAGGGTAAAACCTAAGGATTCACTGAAACCGTGTGAGTGAGAAAAATCCAAGATCACTCTTTCCTTGCAAACCGTGGAAGGCCTTGCACCTTGACGGAAGAGTAGAGCTCGAGAGAGAAGAAAAATTGTGAGGACTTTAGCTTGGTCGTGGGGATCAATCACTGTTACGAGGTAAGGGGAGGAACCATACATTTCATTTTGTTTGTATACGTTTCGTATATTATATTTACAATTTGTTGGATGTCTTGTGTTGTGAGAATAGTTTTATGTGGTTGTTGACGTGATTATGAATGGTATGATCTTACTTAAATATGGGTGAGTTGGGAGCATTATCGATAGCCCTTATTCGTGGCTAAACCCTTGTGTTTGGTTCACTGCGGGATGCAAGGAGTGAATCTCCTTTCACTGTTGAGTCGTGAGTTTCTCTTCTTTGAAAAGGAAGAGACGAGACCAGTTATTTCCCAGGTTTTGAGGGACGGTGGTAAACCCTAAGTGTTTAGGGTTGTATGTTGTGACGAGGTTTAATTAAAAGAAAAGAAAGAGAAGGGGCTGCCCAAATTCCAGTAGTCTACAGAGAGAAAATGTGAGGATTTTTCTTAAATTTTGGGTCATAAGGATATACTTATATGGTAGGCTATATGATAATATATTATAATATAAAAATTGAAATCTTATATCATAATGATTATAAGTGCATTACGTAAGTTAGTATATTACGTAAGAAATTTATTATATATATATATATATATATATATAATGGTGGGTTACGTAAGTAAATTATTCTATTAATATATAATAAGACGAGGGTTTAATTTTAGAATGAGAATACTGTAAGGATTGAACTTATATGATTAAAAGGAGCAAGAATGTGATACATGTTTTCAAAACATAATTAATAAGGAGAAGTGTGATGCGGCTCAATCACTTACAAGAGGAAAGTGTTCGAGAAATGGTCACGGGTTAGGGTGTAACTGCAGGGTCTGGTTGTACAATTCTCGTGGGTGAGAGACAACGAACAAAATATAATGGTTTCAGTGACTATTTTTGAAGTATTACCGAGAGGGTATTGTTGGCAGCAGTTCACTTTGAAAGTGACAGGTATGGTTAATTTGTAGCAGTAGTGGATCTCTTCAGCCGTGTGATACGGGAAGATGATGATTTAACAGTGATGATGCTTTCGGCCGTGTGATGCGGGAAAGAAATTCTCTTCGGCCGTGTGATGCGGGAAGATGATGATTCCATGGTGACGACTCTTTCGGCCGTGTGATGCGGGAAAGAAGTTCTATTTTTGCCGTGTGATACGGAAAGAGGATGTCGTGTGATCCGTAATGAATTGGTTTATGAACAATGTGGTTGTGCTGCTATTGTGGTGATGAATCATGTTTATGATTAAACTATTGACTGTTTAAAAATATTATTGTATTTTTGTGTGTTATGATATTTCTTGCTGCTCACCCTTGCTTGTTTGTGGTTGTGGTTTCCACCTACGATGATCGTACTTGTACGGGAGTAGATGGCGTTGCAGATAAGACCAGATTGAAGTAGCGCACGAGAGTTGGGATTTATGTTCGGGGAAATTATTATTGTTTTCTATTATTGAAATGTTTTCAAACATGATATTCGCATGTAAAAAAGATATTATGATATTTTCGGACTACATTTATGGTTATGCTTTGCTTCCGTAATTTAAATCGAATAAAGATTGTTATCTTTCATAAATGTTTTATAGAAAGGTTTAAAAAAAAAATATACTATGACATCTCAAAAAAAAAAAAATTGGGGTGTTACACCTCCCAATGAGAATGGAAACAAGCTAAGCTTTACTCTTTCATCTGAAACACCTGCCATCTTCACTGTATTACAGATTTCACGAAACGTTGTCAAATGATCATATGGGTTTTCATTTGACAAACCGTGAAACTGGTTGCTTTGCACCAGGTGTATAAGAGCTAGATTCATCAACATGTTGGTCGTTTGATCCGTAGGCAACAGCGCCAAAATTTGATGCGTGTCGCAGCCTATACAAATTTGATTGCATATGAGAAATGCAGTATAGACTAGGAAGTGACTCCTAGGTCGTCTCTCAAAGACAAAACTGTGGTTCGAGAATTAGGTCAAACACGAAGTGGGTGGGGGTTTGTGAAAGGTTTGTGAATGCGGATGAATTAAATCAAAAGACGGATGCAAACAGAAATGTAAAACTGAAATGCAGACAGAAACATAAAAACAAAATCACATACAGAATAAAAATGGTCGGTCATTAACTCAATTACTATGTTTTCAATCCCAGATTAAAGACATACACACTACTCTAATCCAAATCTCACTCGAATCACCCAACTAAGCGAAGGGTAATTCGGTCTTCAGAACTACAGACTAAGCGAATGCAATGCAAAAATTTAATCAGTCATCCACCATACAGTCTAATCAACTAAGCGAAGAATTGACACCGATTAGGCAACTAAGCGTATACCTAATCGCAGGCAGACAACAGATTAAATATTGAGCAGAATCAAAGCAGCAGTATGGCAATTAAAGTTCATTTATTAACAACCAACCCACTTACCTAAGCTAACATGACAGCTAAATTACCACTACCAAACATACTAGATAACATTAAAGTAAATGAAAATGCTAAACCTAACACTGCAATAGACAAATATCCAAACATAATTAAAGCGATTAACATCCAACACTTAATTAAATCTTCCAAAAGAAATTAAAAATGCAATTGCTCTTAAAAGTAACTTTTGGCCGTGGCACTTCCTTCACAATAAACGCTACTAATTCTATGAAAGCAAAGCAAGAAAAGAAAATTGCTATTTCTCCTAGAAGTGACAGCTGCCACCAAAGGTAATACTAAATAGAAGAAAGTGAAATTTGTTCTTCAAAAACTAACGTACAGTAGGATTCTTGATGTGACAATGCTTGTTGGAATCAAAATCCAAATAAATAAAGGTGCATCAACAATCAGCATAAATAACATTCAAGGGTTGATCTCCAATTAACATTCAAAGTAAAAACTAAATAAATATGTGACGATTGGAATAAAAAGAAGAATTGCACATTTCAATTGAAATCAAAATAAACATTTTCCCACAGCAAATAAAAAAACGAAAACCCCTGTAGCCTACATTGCATCGTTCACGCTACTACAAGAAAGGAATCTCCATAAAATCTGTCAACGGTGGGTGATAGCTCTAGGAATATTTCACTCTCCTAGGGTTGCGTGAAGATGTGTCTGACCCCCCTTTCTCGACGTGTGGCAGCTGGGCTTTAATGAAGATCATGACCTATCTCCATCACGTGCTGTTTGCTGGGCTGGATGCATGAACTTGTGCTCTTTTCTTGTTGCACTCCTCGGGAGGTGTGGTTTATTCCAAGTTGCTGAATCGTGCTCTTCCTACTCCATGGGCCGAGAGTTATTTTTCCTCCAAAGCAAAATGAGTGCAGCCTGTTGTCCTTTCCGTGAAGGATGTTGCGTGCTGGAATTTGGAGGCTACTGGACCGAGAGCAGCTGATTGCTAACGTGGTACTGCATGGGCTCTCGTAAGTTGCTGCTGTTATTTTCTTTGGACCGTGAATGTGGAGTGCATGGAGGTGGCGTGAAGCTAGACGTGATTCTGCCGATGTTGGGCCGTTAAGTGTTGTTGTCCAGCTGTTGCACAAGGTGCATTGGGCCTTGAGTATGACGCTCTATAGCTGCTGGATGTGGAGCTTTTAAAGTTGCTGAATGTCCATGAAGCCTGTAAGTGTAGCTGCTCTAAAAATGAAGGAAATCCTCCCCTTCACGTTAGTTGGACCTGCGTGTACATTGGCTGCCACTGCAAGCTTCTTTTCACCAAAAAAATTGCATTAAGGTCCTTCTTAGGTGTTCATGGCCCCGTTGCCTAACATTGCTAGAATAATATGGAATGTGTTTTCCAACGCTGGACCGTGTCTTCATGGGTTGCCTCCTGGAATCAGCACAACTTCAAGCCCAAGTGATTCCATCGTGGATGTTGAACCGTGGTGAAGGAATGCTGCTGAACGTGCTTCTATTTTTTTCCTCGGGTAGCAGATGTGCTAGATTTGTGGTTCAGCCTTTTTAAGACCCAACTGCACCTCCATTCATTTGTTGGATGTATTGTTGTTATGGGCCGCTTGCTGCCAGCAAATTCATCTCTCAACGCTGCTGATGTGTGGAGACATGTGGGCTGCAAGCTGGTTGCTGGACGTGTGAAGATGGACTTCCGTGTTGCTGCAGCTGCTGGACTTATATGGGCCGTGTTGCAGTTGTTTTTGCTGTGTGCATGGAGCGAGCTAGGCCGTGGGAGCTGCTGCAATGTGGTGTGAAGATGAATGCTGGACCGAGGCTTCAATGCAGTTGGACCATGACCATGAAGCTGCTGGATGAAGCGTGGAGTTGCTACTGGAATGTGGAAGACTCTTTCAACCCTGCTGGACCGTGGATGAGGATGATGGGCTGCACCTGCTTGATGCACGTGGAGCTGTTTTCATCTACTGCTAGATGCACTGCTTCTCATGTGGGAGTTGCTTTGTTGGATGAAGGCAATGAATGGGTCGTGACACCACTCAAGGCTCAACGTGTGCATCACCTCTTCAAAAGCTTTAATGTGCTGCAACCTTTGCTCACTTGTTGCCAGCGTTTTTTTATCACCACCGTCCAGCCCTTACAATTTTTAAAAACCGAAAACCATGTGCTATGCACTTCATTCTTTTTTTTATTTCCAGCCGTCACACCATTTTTATCTCAAACACACTTGCTATGTTTTGGGCCGTGACTTATTTTCTTTCTTTTCAGCCCAAAGAAGATTCAACTCATGTTCCATATTTTTGCTATAATAAAATCAGTGTGCAAGACAAATAAATTGCTAATGGGAGGTGGCTGCACCACATTTAACTTCCAAATGTTCCAAATTATATTACCAAATTTTCCCTGCAATTAATAATGCAAATAATTAGCTCAGAAAATTCAAATTAATTAAAATTAGAATTTCTGGTCAAATTAAGCATAATTAGGAAAAACGGGAAAATACTGGACAATTAAGCACAATTCCTTGATTAAATTTGGTACAATAAGCTAAGTGAAATCAATAAAATATCGACTCATCAAAATAGACAACACTTAGTCTTTTGAACTCCTGGGCAAAATCAAGATGCAAATCAGGGAACAGTTCAACGGACATCAGAGTATGACACAGACTCAGCAGACAGAAAACAAAAACTCACAACGAAGGAAACAGAATTACACAATCATCAAGAAATCTGGATAGTGAAAGGAAGTAGACAGTATCCAACACAGAATCAAGGAAAGCAGATACTCATGAAATCATCCAAGCAATTCAAGACATGGAAAAATAATCAATCGGTTCAAGAAGTGAATCAAAAGCAACAGAACCTCACAGATGCACACTATCAGTGTTTCTCTCAAGTGTCTAGGATAAACAATGTCAACTCCATGCACTCAAGAAAACAAACACAAACAGACTTGGCAAGCCTCTAATATCAACACTCAAAACATATATGCATGTTCAAATCAAAAGGTCTTATCATGGTCATAATGGGGCCAAGGACAATGGAGGATAAATATGGATAAGAAGCTACAAACCAAAAGAAATAGAGAAGCAATGGGGAACAAGTGAAACACAATCAAATCACACCCAAAATCCTCTAATTCACTCCTCTTCTCAACTCCTTTATTCACAATTTTTTTTAATTTTTTTCTCATTTTTCTGTATTTTTTTCTCTTTTTTCCTTTTTTTTTTCATCTAGTCTCTTTTCTTTTCTCTCTTTTCAAAACACAACTGTAAGAGACAAGATACACAACATATTTACAAAAACAAAAACAAGAAGAGGAACCAACTGGCCAATTCATCATAATCCCCAAGGAGACCACACTTGTTTCCAAAACACTTCCAAAGCTCTAAAATTCGATAAGGTTAAGGTAATCATGGTTTTTCACTTAGGGATAGTGTATAAGCTTCAAAACAAAGAAATGGGGAAAGCATAGGATCAAAGGGGCTATCAAAGGATCAAAACAGGGTAGGCTCATTTGGCTAGAGAGGCTCAACAACAAAACTGCCTTTATCACTTTCAAACATGCATATTAATCAAGAATCTTCAAAAAGAGTCAAGCCAAGGCATATATGCAAGCAATCAAGAGACATATCACACACAAGAAAGAATATCAAGTGGCTCAAATCTCACACAGGGTATATTTGTCACAATCAATTCAACATCTAAAACATCATAATCATCTTCCAAGCAAAGAAAAGCAAGAATTCAGACTAATCAGAGTATTAATAAAATGAAAGACAAGTCTATAACCTAAAAAAAGTCCAGAAATCAAGAGAAACATGCAAAACTGTACACAAGACACAACAAAAACTACCTAGAAAACAAAAAATTTAATGCATAAAACATAAACTAATTAAAGAAAATTCAGAATCTCCCCCAATAGACCACACTTAAACTACACAATGTCCTCAATGTGTCACAAGCATAAGATCAGTAATCATAACAATCAACAGACCAAGGACAAGTGCAATGGAAGTGAAGTAATGAGGAGAAGGAAAAAGGAAACTCCCCTGATCATGGTGGCAGTTGCCAATTTTGGACTTTCAAGGAGATCTCTTCCACCACTAGAGTCATCAAGGAAATTGAGAGGAAGAAATGCTTCATTCTCCAAATTTGATCAAGCAGGGAGATGTCCTCCACGACTGGATCTAAGAAGCAGTGATTGTTGATGAGTGGGTTCAGTTGGTGCCCATTGATCTTCAAACTGCTGTGTATACTGGCACCCTTGTCTTCCACTGTGGGTATGTGTTGATCAAATCCATATGTACCTCCTGTAACATGGTTAGTGCAATGTGGTTCTACAGAAATAGCATGCAGGGGCATAACACCCAATCCCAGTGTAACATGCTAAACATCAGATAAACTCTCAGAACATGAATCAATTTCAAATGTAGAAACAATATCAACAACAGTCTCAGATTCATGTTTAATGCATGGAGAACAAACATTCATACAAGATGGCAAAAGTTGTTTCTCATCATGCAGAGAGGGAGAACTAAAAACATGCTCATCAACATACCCATCATCAGCACTAGGGGTGGGCAAATCGAACTGAACTGTACTGCACTGCTAAAAACTGAACTGAACTGTAAAACAGTTCAAACAAATTGAACTGAACTATATTTTGTTTTATCAAACTGAACCGTACTAAACTGTACTGTACTGCAGTATGAACTGAACTGAACTATTAACTGAACTGTAAACTGCACTAACTGAACTATTAACTGAACTGTAAACTGAACTAAACTATTAACTGAATTGTAAATTACACTAACTGAACTATTAACTGAATTGTAAATTACACTAACTGAACTATTAACTAAATTGTAAACTACACTAATTTTAACTAAACTACAATATAAATTGAACTAAACTAGTAACTATACTAATTTTAAACTGAATTGTACTAATTTTTAATCTAAATAGTATAACAATACATGTTTTTTTTAATTGAAAATTATTTTAATATTTATTTTATTTTATTCATAAATGTCTAATAAATTGATTTTTAATTATTTAATATTATTATTTTCTATTTTATTTATATTT
>NC_028351.1:29064840-29085063 GCF_000741045.1 Vigna radiata var. radiata | reverse complement strand
AGTTATTTTTAGTACAATATAGTACAGTTAACTGCAGTACAGTTAACTGCAGTACAGTACAGATCAGTTATTTTTGCCCAGCCCTAATCAGCACTATCATCAACAACAAAATCTATCTCAGGTATGTTTACCTTCACTTCCCTAGATGTGGCTAAAGTGGTGGAGGGTGAAAGTGGTCTACCTATCTCAAAAGTGGCGCTCATATCTGCCTGTTCCTCAACATTTTCATTAGATTCACAGTTAGTATCACCAATCATAAAGTTGGAAGGTGGTTGCATCACAGAATTGATTTCAACACAAATAGAACAAGAACCAGCTTCACAACTACATTTAAAATTTTCATAAAACTGTGAAAGATCAAAATTTAATCATAAGTCTGAAACATCTTCTGTTTCCACAGTTTCAATGTCAAAATCAACACTAACATGTGAATTCTCAACAGAATCAAGAATATGTGAATGCATAAACAGCTCAGGCAAAGCAAGTGGGAATTCAAGTTTAGAGAAAACCTGTGCTGATTCATGATTCATCTCACTAGTAACAACAGAATGAGCAACTGCATCCTCAGGTGCAAGAGTGGGAACATAGGAGGGTGGGGAAGTAGATGGCGCAGTAGTAAGCTCATGACTCTGCTCCCCATCTCCTATGTGAATGGCACTGACATCATCAAGAATTGGAATAGTCTGCAATGGTGATCCCTCTAAAAATTGAGACTACTCCTCGGTGCACTGCGCGACCATCTGCCTCCACAACTCGTTTAATGTAGGCTCAGAAGAAGTAGAAGATTTGGCAGGTGCCTTTTGTTGTTGTTGTTTCCTCTGATAATTCTATTGTGGCTGCCTGTTATTGTAGATGTTGCTAGCATAAGCTTGAGGCTCATCATGACTAACAGGGTGGTCAAAAGAAGGACAGGCATCCGTAGAGTAGTCACTGGAAGGACATATAGCACACAATCGTGCAACAGATGCAGATGGAGGTGCTGGTCTCTGGATGGATGCCAGTTGTGTCACCAAACTCTCAAGAGAATCAAGCTTCCTTTCCAATTTCCTACCAACAAATGATAAAGAACGGGCAGGCTCATGAAACTGCAGCTGTTGTGGTTCTTGAACAGGTGGAGAAGGCATACAAAGAGTCTGGAATGATGGTTCCTGATATTGATGCTCTGAAGTACCATACCATCCCAAGTTAGGATCAGTCCACCCAGGATCGTCGCTATAACCATACCGCACAGGGGAGAATTTGTCTAGAAACTGATGCTTCAGATCTTCCCAACTGGTGACGGATCCTGGAGGAAGACAATAACACCAATCTTTTGCTACTCCATGTAATGAGTGCCCAAATGCCCTTAAGAACATGTCTTCATCTGGGACATCTGGAGGTTTCATCAAAGAGCATACTGTGTAGAACTCCTTCAAATGTCCACGTGGGCATTCACCTGCAAAACCATGAAACCTAGGCAGCAAATGTATCATTCCAGTGTTGAAAACACAACGAATGTCCTCCTCATCAAGTGGAAACGACTCCCTAGGAGCACTCTCATGAGATGGAGAAGGAATCATATTGTTCTCAACACCGAAATCAGCAGGCGAATCATAATCAGAGTAACAAGCAGAAGAAACAGTATCCACATAACCAAAATAGATAGACATCGGAAAAAAGGGGAAAAGAAGAATGCAATGAAAATATGCAACTAAAGCTACCTAAATGCAACACACAATGACGAATACACAAAACGGAACAACACACTCACAACACAAGACAAAACACAACACACACTAACAGATGCAAACAGAGATGTAAACACAGATGTAAAAACGGGCACGGAAACAGAAATGTAAAAAACAGAATGAAATACAGAATGAAAACGGTTGGTCATTAACTCAATTACTATGCTTCCAATCACAAATTATCAACAAGTACACACTACTCTAATCCAACTCCGACACGAATCAACCAACTAAGCGAAGGCTAATTCGATCTTCAAAATTACAGACTAAGTGAATGCAATGCACAAATTTAATCAGTCATCCACCATACAGTCTAATCAACTAAGCGAAGATTAAACACCGATTAAGCAACTAAGCGTATACCTAATCGCAAGCATACAACAGATTAAATATTGAGCAGAATCAAAGCAGCAGTATCGCAATTAAAGTGCATGAATCTCATGGAAACAAAGTAATATTGTTAATGACCAACCAAACTAACCTAAGCTAACATCACAGTTAAATTAACACAAACAAACAAAACAGACATCATGGTGAATGGAAACAATAAACCGAACACAATAGACAACATAGTGAATGTAAAATGTAAATTGAACAATGCAGTAAAACGAAATGTGTGAACTAATTAAAATGCAACGAAACTTGAACGCTAAATTGGAAATTAAAGGCACATTGGAATAAAGCTTGAAAGCACCGTAATGTCTCTTAGTATTTTTCTCCTTGAACTCAGCGAACGCTTCTTTATAAAAGCAAGCAAAATGATAATCAAATTAAACCATTCACCCTAGATGTAATAACGACCTTGACCGAGCAGCAGAAATCAAATGCAATTATCTCTAAAAGCAAAATAAAATAAATCCAAAAAGTTGGAGGCAGTGTGTGCTGGAATAAATAGAAATCCAATGCAAAGTAAATTGCTAGAACCGTAACAGCGTGTTTCTTTTCTCCCAATGAATCAACCCCATTTTTTTCTAAAAGAAATGGAATGTTAACACGTGCATTCACGAAATTAAAGCACCAACGCTTCCTCCTTTCTTCAAAAATTAAATCACTCACCGTGCTCTGTTAAAATAAATGTTGAACGTGACAACAACAACATAAACCAAATCTTCAACTAAAAAGTGTATGAAAATCCAAAATGAAAAGGCAAGAGTGTGCTTTTTCCATTCATTCAATGTAACAACATAATACAAAATAAAATCAACACTTCTAAAACAAAATGAATGCTCCAAAAATAAAGTTCATTCCAAGACGTGGTAGCACTTAGACACCTATCCCATATCTCTCCATTCCATCCTCCAAAAATCCAAAGAAAGCTCTCTATCTGATGATCCCCTATGTGTCGGCAACTCTCCCTACCAATGTAACAGTCTTTATTTAAAAGTGTGTGTGGCGGCTCCCCTCCAGCAATCCCGAGGTGCCCTACTTGCTTCTGGATGGTGGACCTACCCATGGCTGCTGTTTGCACCTCCATCCTTTGCGCATGGACTGAAACTGCTCTAATATTCCAGCCCAAGTTGTGACACGTTGGAGTGCTGCTGGAAGCATGTAGATGTTGGGCCGGCTGCTAGCTTCTTTTTTCTTTGGTTGCATTTGGAAGTTGTTGGGCGTCCTTGCTGCAGCTGTGTGCTGGACCGAGACATCATACTTCATTCAAGGCTGGACGGGTGTTGACTTAAATGATGCTGAGCCGAGAGTATTGGTGTCCATGTGATTTCTCCAAGTTGTTGTACCATGCTTGGAGGCTTGCTGGATAAATGCGTTGCTGCCATTTTGTTGTGGGCCATGAATGGCTGGATGCTTCTCTTTTTTTTTTATATGATGCAGCTGTGTTCGTGGAGCCAAACTTTTTGTTCCAGCTCAATGTCCGTGTGGCAGCTGTTGCTGGAGAGTGAAGAAACATGTTGGGCCGTGTGCTGCCAAAAACATTCAAGTGCTTGCTTTGCTGCTGCTTCACGTGTTGCAGCTGGGTGAAGGTTGCTGGACTTCTCCGTGTGTATGACTGGATAGGAGTTACTGCTGTATCATGTGGGCTATAGCTGTGTGCTTGGGCTTCTTCTTCTCCAATGTTGGATGCACCTCTTCAAGCACAAATGAATCACGCTGTGTGCTCCTCAGCGTGTTAGCCTGTTTACTTTAGATGTGTGCGTGGCTGGACCGTGGCAGCTGGGCTTGTGTTTCATGTGTTGCAGCCAAGACCTGTTAGGTACTCCAATTCCCTCATGAGCTTGCTGTTTCCAGGTGCTCTGGCCCATCCAAATTGCTGCAGGCTGGACCGTAAAGATGTTGCGTGGAGGTGTGGAGAATAATGTTGCTGCTGGATCGTGAACGTGTGTGGGCTGCTGCCAGCGTGGAGTGAAGTCTGCTAGATGCACCTCCTTCAGATTTGGACGGTGGAACAAAATGGATGCAGGCCGTGGCAGACTTGCTACACTTTGCTTCCAGGAACGCTTGCTGCACATGGGCCGTGATCTTTTTTAAATGCTGGAATGAATCAACCCTTTCTTTTACGTGCTGCCCACATGCTTGCTGCCAACCTGACCTTAATGTTTCACGTGCAACCCACTTTTACTTTTGAAGACAACATGTTATTCTTGTGTGGGCCAAGGCAGTCTATTCTCTTCTTTTCAGCCCAAGCAAACCGTGACACTGGCAGGCCAATTGTAATCACCGTGATACTCCAACATCATTTTAATTGAAGTAATTAATCAACCAGCTAGATGTCACACCTTCATATGTGCATCCCAAAAAAAATGAAAGCCACACCTCCTTAATCATTTTAACTTCAAATAAAATTGATGTGGCATTTCTCTTTAAGTCCCAAAATATTATCCAATAATTTCCCTACAATTAATAATGCAAATAATTAGTCCCAGATAATTCAAATTAACTAAACTTAGAATTTTCGGTCAAACTAAGCATAATTAGGAAAAACGGGAAAATACCGGACAATTAAACACAATTCCCTGATTAAATCCGGTACAATAAACTAAGTGCAGTTAATAAAATATCGACTCATCAGCATGGCTATGCTATTGAAGTGGAAAGGGCCAACAACATTAGATTGTTCTGCTAGAGTGCGTCTTGGAGGAGTTCGTTCCGCCATCTCCTTTGTTCTTCGGATTGGTGAAGGTGAAAGTAATCTATTAGGGGAAGGACATAAGTCCCTAGAGGAACGTCGGACTCTCCTTCTTCCCCTTGTCTCGTTCAAGCCTTCAAGAAGAGGTTGTGTACTTTTCTTGCTTCTAGTATGCCTAGTCTCCTGCTGCATGCACAAGAAACACAAACCCTAGTAGCACTTTTATATAAAAAAAATAGAGAAAATAAAAACACAATATATACAAAATATTTACAATCAAGTCAAAGTTAATCAGTTTACACTACTCGAAAAGTTAAACCACAAGTCCCCGGCAACGGCGCCAAAAACTTGTTAACACTCTGGCAAGTGTACCAGATCGTTATCAAGTAATATAAACGGGTAAGTCCGAGTATCGTTTTCCCAAAGGACTCTTAGGCCATATCTTTCGTGTAACCTAATTTCATAAGACTTGAGAAAAGAATAAAGTTTTGGTTTTAAAATGCAAAAACAAAATTAAACATGCAAATGCAACAAATCAATGGTTGAGGAAAAACTATGGATGAATGATGTTGTTGGGGTTTACAATTTCATCTTATCCACTCTCATATATCTACTCTTCTTATTTAATTAACTTATTTATCCAATTGCCATGCAAACTTTCTTAGTCTACCCTTAACCCAATCTCTTGGTGAAAAGAGCCTATTATTAATTACCACCTTGCTATCCCTAGCCTCCCCTAGTAACTAATAATGCATAACGAACAGAAGGAAAATACAATTGATCGTCCTACCCCTATCCCTAGGCGGCATTAGCATAACCAAGGAATTTCCCACCAGTTCATGACATTACTGTACGGCCCCGTATCAATAAAGACAAACAACTTTTATTGAATGAGTTAAANAATAAAAGCATTAAGCATAGATGAGAACCCAACAATTGATAAACCAAGTCTATGACAAGCATATGAAATAAATAAGAATTTGAATAAATGAAAGTTTCAAAAGATTAAATTCTACCCCAACAACAAAGGGTTTAGTTCACCATAATCATGATGAACTAGATGAATTGAATGAAAAGAATGAAAAAGCAAACCCTAGATTGGATAAAAAGAAGCCTAAGTATCTAAGAAATCTTCTCCAAGGAGTGTAAAGTAGGTCTGGACGTCTTCCTCTGCCAAAGAATATGTTTTCAAGTCGCACTGGGTCTATATATAGGCCAAAAAGATAATAGAATCTATCAAAATCCAAGCCCAGAAAAACAGACAACCGCCCAGGCGCCAAAGTTCACCGCTCAGCGGTTTCCTTTTTGCCGCTTTGATCGGTCAGTTTTGCCGCTGAGCGGTTTCCCTCTAATCGCTCTGAGCGCTCAACGGACCATTCTGGCACTCAGCGGCTCACTTGACCCTTCTTTTCATCATTTTTCTCCTTCTTTCATGGGTCTAAGTCCTCCTTACTTCACTTCCATCTTCAATTCACCTTAAAACCCTGCAAAACAATGTAAAAACAAGCATAATATCTCTAAAACCAACTTTTGACTCTCCTATGACTTAACTAAGTGTTTTCTTGATTCAAAGCTCATTTTAAGCCATAAAGGGTGTGTTTTTATATCAATTTTATGCGTGAAAATAACGGTTTTTAGACCGTTATCAGCATGCTATCAAGAAAAACAAACCCACCAACTAGGTGAAAGTATTAAAAAGTCATATAACCAAAGCTACTCATTTTAATGCTCGATATCTGCCTTATTGTGTTCTGATTAGTAACATACTAGTTCTTCAAGGAGTTAAAACTTGTGGGGAAAGGAAATATTTCTACAGTCATGAAAATGTCATAAATTTCAATAGTCTCGTATCATTGGGACTTGTATGGACAGAGAAGGGATGATGCTTTAAAGATGAAGAAAATATGTTGCACCACATTGAAAACTACTCTATAACACATGAATGCAAATCTAATTTCGTCTCTCAAAATATCAGTGAAATCTAATTGGCTGACGCATTCCAACTAATAGTTGACAAACTCGATCAGCTTGAAACTAAAGTTGACATCATTGTGCCACAGTTGAAGGAAAGAGACACGTGCAAGGATGAATCCATGAGCTCAGCTAAAAAAGGAGAGGAATGAAGGAATACACTCTTCTTTGATTTACACATTATTGTGTGATTAAGTGTGTCTATGTTTTGTTATTGGTTTTCATTTGTAAATGGCTTATATTGCCATTATTTTGTGTCTTGTTTTGATCTTATCAGTTGTAATATCCTTTAAACGAGTAAATGAAATCAGTGTTCGAATCAACTCAGTTGCACTAATCTGTTTAAAATTGTTTGCTCTAATTGATTGATTTGATTGTATGTTGTGTGAAGTTGACTATGCATGTTTAAACTGTTATACTTTTCTGCATATTAACTTCTTGAAGGATTATTTTTTCTTGCATAACTAAATTGCTTGATCTGGAAAAGATCTTTGAAAGGTTTTGCAGGAAGAACATTGCATAGCAATCACTGTTGGGATCACAAATCATTGAGATGCAATGGAATCGACTAGATTATTAATTCAATCGACTGGATCATATCAGGGTTATAAATTCCATTACTGGAATTTGGTTATGGTGTTGATTGATTATTTCTCTCTGATTATCTGCAATATATCTTTGATTCTGATTATGTATTTCATATTTGAGATTATATTGCGAGATTGTTGATAATTGTATGTTTGCATGATAAAATTGTTTGATATCTTAACTGTGATACAATTCTGTGTTTTCATGATTGTATGCTCTTATTGTACTTACTGCATTGTGCATCTGAATTTAATTGTGAAAATATGCATAATGACAGGGGGAGCATTACACAATTGCACATATTTCTTCACATGCTACACTTCAGGCATGTGAATATATATGATAGGGGGAGCATCATTGCATGTTTTTAAACTGATTATACATTCTGTTTGATGCATCTCTGATTGGTTTATCAACATATCATATCTAGAAGCATACCTTTTTTTGTTAATGCACAAATAGGGAGAAGTACTGTGAGAAGTATTATGAAATGTCATTTACTTGATATATTGCTGATTGGTTGTGTGCATTCAGAGTATTTGAACTAAAATTTGTTTGTTATATCTTATGCTTACTTTGAATTTGTTTTGGATTTGTACAAACATGGTTGTTTACTAATCATGGTTGTGCATCATCAAAAAAGGAGGAAATTGTTGAGATTGTTGCCAACACAATATCTATATCAATCTGGTTTTTTATGATGACAACACATTTTTAATAACACATGTATTGTTACTGTGTTACTTGTTTTGTTGCTTATTGTTTGATATCTTTTTGAACATGTTTTTGTGTGTATAATGATGTGTGAATGCATATTTACTAAGCTTATGTATGTTACATCATATCTGGTTCCATTACACATGTTTTGAAAGATGAAAACCACATGCACTTTTATGAACATACATTGCGTGTCATAAACTACAAGCTGTAAGTCAGCTTCATTATGGGGGAAGTTGAATGAAGCTAAAGTCTATGCACAGATTTACAGAAATAGTGTTATGTGAGATTTTGCATTGAAAAGAATTTCAAAGCGTTATGTCTTGTGGTAGTCGACTATATGCGCCACGCATTAGACTGCATTAGTTGTTTGTATTGAAATTCTGTTATGCTCATGCATAGTAATGGCTATATTATTAAAAGTAAGTTGAGCATTGAATGAGAGTCAACTATATTGAATGTGGAATTAATTAGTTTGACTGGAATGCTACTGCATTGACTGATCTGTTATAACTATCAATACTCAGTTGACTGTATTAGTAGCATATTCGACTGCAGGAGCGTCAGATTTATAGAAATCTATAAATTGACGAACCTGAGCTAATTCAAAGAACTTTTGGAAATCTAAAAATTTCATATTCTATTTCAGATTGATTCTTTGAAGTTCAGAAGCTCCAAGAACTCATCAAGAAGACCGTGGTGATCTATCTTTGAAGAGTTTCTAGAGGAGACTTGTGTTGCTCGCATCGCTTAATCATTATCTACACATTGAGGTGTTTTCTTGGTTGATCAAGAACTTGTTTGGCATCTGTGGTGATTGCTGTTATCATTGGACCTGTTGTGATTACAGGGGTTGGACTCGTGGAGTCTGGTACACTTTGAGGATTGTTCAAAGTGGATTGCAGATTGTAGGAGAGGGGACATCTTGCTGCAAGTCTTGCTGTGTGTTTTGGCTATATTTTGGTTAGAGGGTTAGAGAGGAGATTTATATTTTTGACGTGGAGGTCTTTTATAAATTCCTTACTGTAAAAACGTTGACCATTATAGTGCAATTCCTTCTTGGTATAGGAAGGACACTGGATGTAGTCATTGAGACCGGACCAGTATAAAAACCTGTGTTTGAATTCTCTATCACTATACTTTTACTTTCAGTCGACTCCATTATCTGCGTAGTCTACTTTACTTTTCCGCTGCAAACGAATTTCTATAACTTGCAATTCAAGAAAGTTGGTAAAGTTTTCTACTTTGATTTAAAGATTGCGAAAAGACTCTGAGTTTGAAAGCACACTAATTCACCCCCCTCTTAGTGTTAAAACGAAACCTACCTGTTTTCCAACATTTTTCTATTTGTAATTACTGACAATTTATCGACGAATTTTTCGTTGGTAATTACTGACGGAACAAAAAACCCATAGGTAAAATTTAACTACAACAGTTTTACCGACGAATTTTTTGTTATTACTGATAATATCAATTTTTATTGTATTAAGGATTTACAATTTTGTTTTATTTTTATTACAGAATAAATTATAAACTCATCAAATTAATTTTTTAAATCTATTTATACCATAAAGTTTCCACCAATTATATCTTATATTTCTTAATTATATTTGGACCATTCTAAGTCATTCGTTCCCTAAAAAATAATCTATTTTTCGTTCATTAATCAAAATAGTTTTCTATAAACTGGGTTGCTGATTCGTGAGATGTTTGTATATTCCTTTCATCCTTGCTATTCCTTTTCGAATCTACTCTTATTTACAAACACTCTGACTGAGGCAATCATAGATACAAAGCACTGTATTATATATATCATAAAAGAATAGTTCACAATAAAAAAAACTATACAAAATGAACCTTGATAATGTTGTTTTTAGACTTACAGGTATCCCATTTACTCAATAGTTATTAAATTGTTAGTAATAAAAAGGTAAAATTTTGACAATAATAACAAGATAAAAGTTGGAAGGGGTTTCTACCTTGCTCATTCCATAAATAAAAGGCATATTGAAAACTTTTGTAGGTTCAAACTAGACACTAGATTTGTAACTAACTTAAGAATAGGGATGGGCATAGTTAACTTAAAATACTTAAACTATAGTTAGTTCATATTGTTTTAAACTTAAAAAACTAATAATACAATTAACTAATAACTAGTTAAACCAATTAATAATACAGTTTAAAAATATTGAACTATTTTACATTCAGTACAGTTAACTGCAGTTTAGGTTTATATCTGCTTTCCCAATAATCACAGCTTCATTTGCTTTCTGCCTTATCTCGTTCATCCCACTCACTCACTACTCTACTGTTGAAGGTTACCGTTGTTGAAGACGGTTGCCGAGGTTACCGCCGTCGAAGGTTCGCTGCCATCAAAGGTTTGTCGTCGTCGAAGGTTCGTCGTCGTCGAAGGTTTGCCATCGTCGAAGGCATTGCCGCACTCTGCCGTCGCCGAACTATCGAAGGTTCTATCACCATCGTCGAAGATTCTGAGAACACTTCTTCTTTAACTGGAAAAGAGAAGCAAATTTGGAACCCTACGGTACAAATGTTTTTCCTGTGTTGTCCAAACATTTTTTTAATGTATTCTTAGTTGTTCAAACATTTTGCTAGACATCTTGTAATGATTGCTTGTACGTGGAGAGAGCATCTGGGGTTCTTCCATCATCAGTGGCCAAGGTAGTCTATTATTCCAACAAGGGTTTTAAATTACCATCTAAGGTTCTTCCATCATCGTTAAACACTGCATCATGCTTTGCCTGTAGTTGTCCTGTTTATTGTGTATCAAGATCATATGGGGGGCTATTATGGGTTGAGGTTTGTTTTGTCTGATTTAGTGCCTTGGGATGGCTGATGTAGCTATGCAAACTTTTTTTTTTTTTTTGTTAAAATAAAGATTAGATTGGAGGCCCCATTTATCACTGTCTGATTTTTTGTACAATTTAGGGGTAAATTGAAATCTGAATTGCTGGTAGGTCCTTTGCACCGGTTTTAGTTCTTTATGTATGATTAGAAAATGAAACACAATGCAATCGGGTTGGGTGTCACTTGTCTTTTTTCATTTGCATTAGGATTGGTTATTTGGGTTTTCTAGAATATATATATATATATATATATATATATATATATATATATATATATATATATATATATAAATAATGTGAGACATTTCTGGAGACTTTTTAGCCCCTTAATCACCCTCACGTTCTTTTGTTCTCTTTCTTTTTTCCTTTTATATAGCCCTTCAGGCTCTTATAATTCGCCTTCCAAGTCATCTAAAATGAGACCACGACTATAAGTGCTTCAATAAATTTTGAATAAGTGCTTCAATAAATTGCTCTTGAAATGTTGCTCTGGATTTGTCAAGGTTTCCCTGAGGTTGTTGCTATAAATTGTTTATTTTCTAGTTGTATTCTAACAAAAGCTTACCTCAATGCTAGGAAAAGTTATTTCTTAAGAATATATTTTGGAATATGGGAGGGACTGTATTGAGATGCATGTTGGAGCTGTTGAATCTGGTGAATGTGCTTTAGTGGTTGATGATTTGATTGCAACGGGAGGAACACTCTGTGCAGCTATGGATTTTCTAGGTGAGTTCTTGTGACCAAATCTTGTCATAAATGGACATTTATTGTAACATTGATGGACATTTATTTTATCAGAACATGACAAATCTTCTCTATCATATATTGAACCTAATGATAGTGTGTTTTAAAGTACTAGCATAGCATTTTGTTAGATGAGTGTTACATTGTTGTTGTGAGTACAAAAGAGCAAGGAAACCTAGTTGATCAATGTTTGTTGATGAAAGCATGGATTTGAATATTGAAAACTGTGCTTTTTGTGAATCTTCATTACATAGTGGAAGTCTATTGTGTTCGGTCCTCAGCATATAAACATGCATTTTCATTGCCTTTTTCCTGTAAATTATCTTAACCTTTCATCACTGGTTAATGGTTATGGCCAACATTGACATTTTCAATATATTTATTGGTCCCTTTAATAACAACCTACTATTTATTGTTCTTATATTTCACCGTAATCTTTTAATTTTATACGTTTGTTAAGAGATGTTAAACTTCAATGTGCCATCTCTTGTAAGATGGGCTAGTTGTTGAATTGATATATTGAACTTAACTCAGAGCATTATGAGTTTTGCTTTGTCATTGTGCATCTCCTTCCTTTTCCCTACACTAGTGCAGCTAGGGGATTTTACCACGGTTATTTTTCACTATACGTCGCGATTTACGAACCGCGGCATATAAATTCGATTTATTTACGAGACTGCCACCGCGCAGCATTATGCTGCGGTTTCTGGTGAACCGTGGCATAATGTGTGTTGTATAATCCCAATTTTTTACTAGTGCTACCTTGTTTGCTGATGTGAGTTTTTTTATATCCGGGATAACATTAAACATTTGTTCTGACTTTATTTGTATATTGTATAGTTGATTACCTACTGTAGTCAAGCATATGATGATTGACATACTACGTATATACATTATATTTACATCTGCTGCATACTATGGTTAATTCCCATTTAGATTTAGTCATTTATTGAGTGCATGATTATATGACATGCTATGGATATTACATTATATTTATAACCCGCTACGTACTATTGGTTCCCATGTAGTGTCAGTTATATCTTTGTCAAATTCTGACGATTTGATCTGCGTGCCATTTATATAATTATGCAATAATATAGATTGTAACATTGTTTTACATGTTGGTGATAAATTAACTTGTTCAACTGCACCATTGAAAGTTGTTGTCTTTGCTTCACCATTGATTATATTGTTGTCTTTGTTGTTTAATGCATTAATCTTGCTCTTTAGTCTCTTATTAACATGGAATGTCATGATTTATGTTTTCTTGTTGTCCTTACACTAGTTGTTCTTATTAACATTTTCTTCACTTGTTTGTTCTTTTATGGTATAGGAGAAAATGCTCTCATGGGTTTGCCAAAGACAAGACTATAATCTCTGCGTATGTTTCATAATATTTTTTTCCAGCCTTTTTCATACTGTGTCTTTGAGGCCATCTAATTCTATCATGTATCTCTACAGTTCTGTTATCCAATAAAGTAAAAACATTAAATCTCAAGATACATTGTGGAGTATATTTTAAATATGTAGACAAATATGAATAAAATGGTGAATTTGAATTGTTTTTAATTTTTTGATGAATGCATGTAGTAAGGTCAATTATTTGAATAATGTTATTTTTTTCTTTGTTAAGATACTACTAGAGAAATGCTATCTTAAGTATGATGTACTTGCTTTTTACATTAATTTTATAACTGTTGATTTTCATAATAATACTTCTTATTGTTCTAAAAGTATGGTTGAACCTGTGGTTGATGATCACACTGATTTTAATGAAATAACTGCAGTTCACACTGATTTTATAGTTGTTGATGGTCATATTCATCATATTGATATACGTACTGCTATTTTCTGATTCAAATGTTGATGTTTCTGATTGATCTGATTTTTACACAGTTTTAATTGATAACAATGTTGCAGTAGTGATAGCGGTTGAAAAGATGTTATTTTCATACTTAATTTCGATATTAAATCACACCCTTTATAGCTTAGAATTAGCTTGAAATCATGTTTTTTTATTAAGTTAGAGAATAAGAGAGTCAAAGTTGGTTTTCTTGGTTTTATGCTTGGTTTCCCTTGATTTTGTAGGTTTTTGCAATGAATTGAAAGAAAGGTTGAAGATCAAATGGTTGTAGTGTAGAAAAGTCAACCAAAATGCAGAAAAGTTAAACAGTCAACCAGAAAAGTCAACCAGTTCACCATAATGTTGACCAAACCGCTGAGCGGTAAAATAGACCACTGAGCGATCCAACGATTAGAGACAAACTGCTGAATGGTTTAATTAGGCGCTGACCGGTTATCTGTTTTTATTTGGCTTAGATTCTGTTATCATTTTGGTCTATAAATAGACCCAGTGCGATTCAAATGGTAATCTTTTGGCAGACAGAGACGTCTAGAGCTGTTCTACACACCTTGGAGGAGGTTCCTTGGATTCTTAGGCTCCAATCTACAAAATTTAGGGTTATTTCTTCCATTCTTTCATTACTTTTCATCTAGATTCACCGTGTTCATGGTGAACTAAACCCTAGGTTGTTGGGGAACAATGTAATCTTTTGAAACTCTCTTATATCAAAATTCTTATCTTGTTTATATACGTGCATATGCTTATCTTTATCAATTGTTGGGTTCCTTACCTTTGCTATGCTTTTATCGTTTAACTCATTCGGTAAATGTTGTTTGTCTTTATTGATACGGAGATATACAATAATGTCATGAACTGGGGGGAATTCCTTGATTAAGTTAATACTGCCTAGAGATAGGGGTAGGACGATCAATTGTATTTTGCTTCCGTTTATCATGCATTATTAGTTACTAGGGGAGGCTAGAGATAGCAAGCCAGTAATTAGTAATAGGCTTTTTTCGCCAAAAGATTGGGTTAAGGGTAGACCAAGAAAGTTTGCATGACAATATGATAAATAAGCGAGTTAGATAAGAAAAGTAGATATAAGAGGGTGGATAAGATGAAATTGTAAACCCCAACAACTGCATTCATCCATAGTCTTTCCTAGCCAATTGATTCACTACATTTTCATGTTTACTTTTGTTCTTAAATACAAAACCTAAATTTAATTCTTTTCTCAAGTCTTACACAATTAGGTTACACGAAAGTTAAGGTCTAAGAGTCCTTTGGGAAACGATACTTGGACTTACCCATTTTATATTACTTGATAATGATCTGGTACACTTGCCAGAGACTTAACAAGTAGCTGGTGAATTTCATGCTTCTGTTTCAGATCTTGATGTTGTTGATTTTATTATTGCCATTGTTGATTATGATTTTAATGCTTTTGGTTTTGATTCTTAATGTTCATTCTGAACTCAATAATGTGGCAGCTGTTATTCTTGATTTTTCAAGTGCTGATTTTGCAATTGTTGATGCTGATATTCATACACCTCTCATTCAACTCATTCAGAAACATTTACTAGATAAGGTGTTGTTGTTGCAATAGAATTGGAGAGAAAGTCATTGTTTTATAGATTAGTCTAGTTTTCTGCCTTTTAGTTTAGATCAGCCTAGATTTCTCTTATCAATGTTGTTATGGAATTGCAAAAGCTTTATTTTCAAATTATCATATTTCTGTAATTTCCAGATCTTTTAAATTATAATTACCTTGCTGATAAATGGTCTCAACTTCCTTCTCGTTGTTCTGACTATGCTGGAACTATTTTAAATACATATTTCAGTTGTAAATGGATGTATTGCAGTGGAACTAAATTATTTCAGTTTTGAAATAGTTAACTAAACTATTGCAGTTTAACTAAACTCAAAATAGTTCAGTTTAGTTTTTTTGAACTATTTTTTAGTTCAGTTCAATTTACTTGTTTTATGGTTAACTATAATTATTTATAGTTCAATTCAATTTAGTACACTTTGTCCAGCCCTACTTAAAAAAGTACATAAAAACAAACACCACAAAAAAGGAAAGACTACTCCAATTGTCCAACAATATCACCACACAGAGGAACAACTTGCAGGCTTCTACATGCACAAATCACATAACTTATACATGTGATAATGAATTGTTTTTATCATATTATCTCTTTTCATTTGGTATTAAAAATATATAGGATTGATTATGTTTTTGGTCGCAAAATTTACAATTGGAATTTATTTGTACCTAAATCTTTGTTACATTTTTGTCTTAAAACATTGGAAATGAATGATATAGTTCTTTAAATATAACAACGTGAATTTTTTTGGATTTGTTAAAAGATTTTTCAGACTAGAACATGTTAGATGGTAAAAATAATTCAAACACCAACAAATAATAAAAAAAAATTAACAATTAAATTAAAATAACTATATTAATTTAGTTGTAAAGTTTGAGGATTAAAGTGTCTCAAAGTTTGGACATGAACAACTTTAAATTTTTAGTTCAAATTTATAGACTAAAAACATAGTTAATCAAAAAATATATTTAAATATTTTGTTGGCTATCGAAGTGATTAACTACTTCTGATTATTTTTGTAAACAAATGAAAGCTTGAATTTAATGATGATGGAAGTGAACTTTAGAGTCTTTCACCCAACTACTAAAAGCCTAGTCCAGGGAGAAAATTTTGAGTTTGTTGAGCTACTAAAGTATTCCGTATACAAGAGGTGAATTCCTACATTGATTGCAAAGCTACCCGTCATTTAGTGAACATACATGTGAAGAGCCAAGTCAAAAAATGAAGTGTACCCTTTAACATTTATACAATATTAGACCAAATGGATTAATAAGGTTTGAAACACCTCACTGATATGATCGAGATTGTACCTGAATCAAATTAATATGTAAAAAAGTGTATTATAAACTAGAAAGTGACTCTTAGGTCGTCTCTCAAGGACCAAACTGTGGTTCGGATAATAGGTCGAACACGTGGTGAGAGTGGTTTTCGGACAATTTTGTGACTTGAATTTAACTAAATTGAAACACGAATTCAACACAGATTTAAAATGGGTTGGCATCTATATCAATTGCAATGTTTCCAATCATAAATTAACAACAATCAAACGTTACTTTCACCCCTAATCCAACACGAATTAACCAACTAAACGAAGGTTAATCTAGTATTAAAAAACGTGAATTAAGCAAACACATTGCACACACTCAATCAATTCTACACTATCAAAGATTAAGCAACTGTGACTCTAACCAAATAAGCGATGATTAAACACAAATTGGATAACTAAGTGCATACCCAATTGTAAGCACAAAACTGAATTGAAATCATGCAAGTCAAGAACAACACCATCATTTACAATCTAGAAATCTCAACCAAACAATGAAATATCCCTAATTTCCCACCCAAACATAATTACACTTCCATAAAAATGAAATTAAACATAACAGAACCAACTACAAACATCCTAGGCCTGAAAACGAAATTGCACAAATTAATAGTTGGAAAACGAAATGAGAACTGTAAAACAGAATTCAATTGAAAGCAATACTGAAACGAAATTGAAGCTAAGTGCAGCGAACAAAACAAAACTGAAATTGAATTTAGGAAACCCAATTGCAAAAACAAACTCAAGCATGGAATAGAAAATGAAATTAGAAACAAAAATGAAATTACCAATGCCCCCACATGCAGGGGAGAAAACGTCAACGCTCCAAAACCTGAGAAAAACATGAATGAGGTGACAACTCTCTTTATGTCTCAGTAATAATTCAAAAATTGTCCCTGCAAATAATAACGAAATAATTAGATTCAGATAATCCAAATTAATTAGAAATATGAATTATTGATTAAATTAAGCCAATTAGTAAAACTGAAAAAATAATGGACAATTAAGCACATCTGACTAATTAAATACAGTGCAAAAAGCTAAGTGAATAGTACAAAATAATGATTCATCACTCACACCAGATAACCTCTCATCCTTCACCTTCAAAAATTCTAATTTTAACCTTTATCAATATTATAAAGTGACTCTACGTCTCTTTAAGTTTTTCTCTTTCTTACTAGACCCCTTTAATAGATTTTGAAATTTTGTACACATTTTGAAATCTTTTTCATAAATTTTTTTAATTTTAATTTTAAATTTAAAATTTAATAATAATCTAATTTAATTTAAAATTTTAATATTATATAACATACGTTTATATCTTAAAAATTATTAAAATATAATTTCTACTATTATAATAGTTATATTAAAAAAATAAAAACAAAAGTAATTAAAATAAAAGTAACAATAAAAAATATTAAAAAATTTCTTTAAAAATGATATAAATAATATTAGAATTTTAAATTAAATTGAATAATTATTAAATTTTAAATAAAAAACAAAATTTTAAAAAAATTGTTTATGGAAATCCGTTAACATATTTTAACCAATTTTGATATTAGATAAACAAAGTTTTTTCCCAATAGTTCTTTTATTTAAAATTTAATAATTATTAACGAAGGCGGGGAGTGATCGCCGGTGCAAGAGGCAGGGACAAGGAGCGACTCTTGGCTTCTAGTAGAAGAGGCACATGGACGAATCAAACATACACAGGATTGAGAGGGATCTAGAGACTGTATAGGTCTGGGACTATACGGTTGAAGGATAGCTTAAAGGAATTAATTTGGCTACTTATATCAGCAAATTCATTTGTTTTTCGGTAGCCTAACCCATAAGAACTTCATAGTTAAGCGTGCTTAGCCTGAAATAATGGAGTAATTTAAGGATGGGTTACAATTATTACTACTTTTATTTAAATTATTTTATTTTTATTTTTTAATATAATTATTATTGTAATATAAATATATATTAATAATTATTAAAATATAAAAGTATATTAAATAATATTAGAATTTTAATGAAATTAAATAATTATGAAATTTTAATTAAAAAACAAAATTTAAAAGAATAGTTTATTAAATATGAAAATTCGATAAATTTTTTCAAATTTTTTTTATTTAAAATTTAATAATTATTGAACTTTAATTTAATAAATATATTAAATCAGATTTTATATTATTATTTTTTATTTTTTTACTTTCATTATTACTATTTTTATTTTAATTTTTTTTTTATTTTTATGTTTTTAATATAACTATTATAATAATTATTAAAATATAATTATATTCGATATATTTAATATCCCTAATGAATTTTTTTTTTAATATTATATTTAATATTTTAACATAGCAAACTTTAATATTATTTAATTTATAATTATATTTTTTATTAACTTTTATAATAGTAAAAATTATATTTTAATAATTATTAAGATATAAACTTATGTTAAATATTATTAAAATTTTTATTTAAAGTAGATTATTATTAAATTTTAAATCTAAAAATCAAAATTAAAAAGTTTATGAAAAGGATTTCAATATCATTACAAATTTTAAAATCTATTAAAGGGTGGAAAGTGGTTTTAATAAGAAAAAGAAAAACTTAAAATGATGCAAAATAACTATTAAAAAAATTAAGAATATATTGACTAAAGTTAAAATTAAAATTTTTGGAAATGGAAATAAGAGGTTAGAGGTGTTTCATATTACAATTA
The DNA here is from genome assembly GCF_000741045.1 of Vigna radiata var. radiata. NCBI lineage: Eukaryota > Viridiplantae > Streptophyta > Magnoliopsida > Fabales > Fabaceae > Vigna > Vigna radiata. The sequence goes on along the minus strand of NC_028351.1, from coordinate 29,065,886 downwards.
GAAGTCAATAAGGATTCAAAATATTCATTCATCACTCATACCGATACACATCAATATTTTTTATTTCTCTTTTCTATAAAGTCACTCAATATCTCTATAAGTTTTTCTCTTTCTTACTAAAGTTACTCTATACCACTTTAATAGATTTTAAATTTTTTTTCAGATTTTGAAATCTTTTTCATAATTTTTTTTAATTTTCCAATTTTAGATTTTGAAATCCTTTTCATAAATTTAATAATAATCTAATTTAATTTAAAATTTTAATATTATTTAACATAAGTTTATATCATAATAATTATTAAAATATAATTTCTACGTTATGTTAAAAAAATAAAAACAAAAGTAATTAAAATATAAGTAACAATAAAAAATATTAAAAAATTTGTTTAAAAATAATATAAATAATATTAGAATTTTAAATTAAATTGAATAATTATTAAATTTTAAATAAAAAACAAATTTTAAAAAAATTGTTTATGAAAATCCGTTAACATATTTTAACCGATGTTGATATTAGATAAATAAAGTTTTTTATCATTTAGTTCTTTTATTTAAAATTTAATAATTATTAAATTTAATTTAATATTTTAATATAATTTAATATATTTAAATATATTAAATCAAATTTTAAATAATTATTTTTTTATTTTTATTATTTCTACTTTTATTTAAATTATTTCATTTTTATTTTTTAATATAATTATTATTGTAATATAAATATATATTAATAATTATTAAAATATAAAAATATATTAAATAATAGAGTTAAATATGTTTTTAGTCCCTATACTATCAAACAGTTTTGTTTTTAGTCCCTCTCTCAAAGTAAGGTACATTTTAGTTGTCCTCCCTAAGCAAACTTTGATTTTAGTCCTCTGAAACTAACACGGTTAAAAGTCATCTAACGTGGTTATCGGTAGACTGACAGGATTTTTTATTCTTAAGATGTGTTACAAAAGAAGAAAGAATGAAATATTGTATTTCTTATTGAATGATAAGGAGAAAGTACAATTGATATATATAATTGTTCAGAGCAATATAAAAAA
>NC_028351.1:29063439-29064660 GCF_000741045.1 Vigna radiata var. radiata | reverse complement strand
TGTGCAATTCGTATAGCAGATTGATTGTCACAAAACAGAGGAACTGGTTGTGGCAAAGGTTGTTTCAAATCATGGAGCAAATACAAAAGCCATTGAATTTCACATGTTGTGGAAGCTAAAAGGCTCTATATTCTGCTTCAGTTAATGATCTAGAGATAGTACCTTGCTTGTTGGATTTCCAGCTGATTAAGGATGCACCATAGAACACATTAAAAGCAGTCACAAACCTTCTAGTATCAGGGCAAGCAGCCCAATCAGAATCATTAAAAGCCTTGAGAGAATGTTCTGTGTTGGAGGGAAAGAATAATCCTTGTCTTGGATTTTTCTTGATATATCTCAGGATCCTTATTACTGCTGCATAGTGATCTTCCAAAGGATTGGAAAGAAATTGACTGAGAGTACTAACAACAAAACATAAATTTGGTCTTGTGTTGGTTAGATATAATAACCTGCCAAGAAGTCTTTTATAGGCTTGCACATCTGAATAGGGTTTTCCTTCTCTCTTGGAGAATTTTGTGCCTGGCTGTATGGGAGTAGAAACAGGTTGACATCCCAACAATCCTACATCTTCTAGTAACTCTAGAGCATACTTCCTTTGTGACAAATTAATGCCCTGTTGAGATCTTGCAATTTCTAAGCCCAAAAAATACTTGAGTTGGCCTAGGTCTTTAATTTTGAACTTTGCATTTAATAGAGCCTTCACAGTTTGGATTTCCTGGATGTCATCACCTGCCAAAACTATATCATCTACATAAACAAGTAAGATGGTGATATGAGCATAATCACTTTTGACAAAAAGTGAATAATCTGATTTTGATTGTATGTAGCCCAAAGAAAGTAAAGTAGTTGTCAACTTGTAATTCCAATGTCTAGAGGCCTGCTTGAGTCCATATAAAGACTTCAACAACTTGCAAACTTGGCTTGGTTTCTCTATTTTGTAACCTAGAGGAAGAGAAATGTATACCTCTTCATCTAGATCCCCATGTAAAAAGGCATTATTCACATCTAGTTGATGTAAATACCAATGTTTGGAAGCTGCTAAAGCCAGAACCAATCTTACTGTTGTGAGTTTGACAATAGGTGAAAAAGTCTCAAAGTAATCTAAGCGTTCCTGTTGTGTGCAGCCTTTGGCTACTAACCTTGCCTTATATCGTTCAGTACTCCCATCAGCATGCCTCTTTATTTTGTATACCCATTTACATCCGATAGGTTGCTTTCCAT
>NC_028351.1:29052938-29063104 GCF_000741045.1 Vigna radiata var. radiata | reverse complement strand
AATCATGTTTGATGGCTTGGTTATAGGTTTTAGGTTCACTAACTTGGGAAAGATTAAAGACATATGATTTATGAAGAGATGATAATGCATCATATGAGAGATATGAAGAGATAGGATATAAGGTACCTGTAGATGACTAAGTGGTAGAAGAAGTAAATAACATATTGCAATGATAGTCCTGCAAATAAGATGGTTTATGTATTGGCCTGGTTGATTTCCTTTGTGGACTAGCAATGGCAGGTTCAATAGAAACAGGTTGACAATAAAAACTAACAGGGTCTGGAACAATAGAAGGAGGAGATGTAAGTGGTAAAGAGGGTTTATCAGTAACTTCTGAGAAAAGAGGTGATGGAGATGAATTGATTTTGGTGACCAAATCCAATGAATTTAAATTTTGTGTATCAATAGGTGAGTGCTTGTCACTAGTAAGAAAAGGAAATATGTTTTCATAAAATACTACATTTCTTTATAGAAAAATTTCCTTTGAGTTGAAATCTAACAAAAGGTAGTCTTTCACTCCTGTTTTAAAACCAAGTAAAACACATTTTCTTGCACGAGGTTGAAATTTTGTTCTATGTGCTTGAAGAGTTGAAGCATANCAAAGTGAGCCAAAAACTCGCAAGTAAGTAATGTCAGGTTTAACATTGTGTAACAGTTGAGATGGAAAAAAATATGCCAAAACTGTGGAAGGTAAAATATTAATGAGTTGCACAGCATAACGAATAGCAAAAGACCAGAAAACTATTGGCAAATGGGATTGAAACATTAAAGATCTAGCAACATTGAGAATGTGTTGATGTTTTCTCTCAACAACTCCATTTTGTTAAGGTGTTTCAACATAAGATAATTGATTTTGTATCCCTTTTTGTCTATAAAAATCTGTCTTTGCAAACTCATTACCATTATCTGATCTAACAGCTTTTACATCAATGCCAAATTGAGTTTTGATATAAGAAACAAAGCCAATAAGGCATCATCTTGTATCAAACTTACTTGCCATCAATTTAATCCATGTGAATCTAGACATATCGTCCACTATAGTTAAGAAATATTTGAAACCATCAACAGAAGAAGTACAATATGGCCCCCAAATATCAACATGAATTAAATCAAAAGGAGCTTTTGAAACAGTAGTACTTAATTGAAAAGACAATTTTCTTTGCTTAGAATAGTGACAAGTATCACAAGGAGTGGATTTTGTATCAGGTNAAGTGGCATACATTGTGCGTAATTTGGTATAACAAGAAGAAGAATGACGCCCTAATCTAGACTGCCAAATACTATAGAGTCAGGTCTTATTGTAGAACAAACAATATAATTCTCAGGAGAAATACCAGTTGGTGAAGCAAGGGGTGGGGATGCAGGAACTATCATGACATACAAGCCATCTCTTTCTTCAGCTTTCCCAATCATCTGTAGGGTTGACTTGTCCTGTATTTCACATGAAAATTCAGAAATGATAATTTTACAAGATAAAGATTGACTTGTCCTGTATTTCACATGAAAATTCAGAAATGATAATTTTACAAGATAGAGATTTAGTTAACTTTGTGACCGAAATAAGATTGACTGAAAAATTAGGAACAAACAAGACATTATGTAAGGTAAGGTGTGGGCCAAGAGAAACTGTGCCAGAACAATGAGCAAATGAAGAGTTCTTGTTGGGTAGAGAAATTGAATTGGTGAGATTTTATGATAATAAATATAATGAGACAAAGAGCTGAATATATGATCAGTAGCACCTGTGTCTAGAATCCATTGGGAAGAGATATTACCTTGATCCTGAGAAGAAGTGGAAACATTATGAAAACTCACTAGACCAGTAGAATGTGTGACTGTGGGATTAGATTGAGGAAGAAGTGTCAATAGACCTTGAATTTGCTCTTGAGAAAGTCCCAAAGTTGAGGAATGTGACTGCGCCTGAGAATTATTAGAAGAAGAAACAACTGCAGAAGCCATTGTAGGAGAAGAAATTGTAGGAAAACCAAGAACGAGAGGTAGAAGATGAAGATTTTGGTAGTAAGAGAATTGGTTGCGGAAGAACGTGATCAAGAATTAATTTTCTTCTGATACCATGTTACAAAAGAAGAAAGAATGAAATATTGTATTTCTTATTGAATGATAAGGAAAGAGTACAATTGATATATATAATTGTTCAGAGCAATATAAAAAAGGAATATAAGTATAAAAATATATGAACAGAAATGTACAGATATGAACAGAGAATAAAATAATTCCAATAAGATGAGTCAGTGTTTCTCACGTTCTCTCCCTCTCTCTCCCTCATCTCTTCCTTCCATCTTCCGCCCAACCTCCCCACCCTCTCTCAACCTAACCTTTCCACCCATCTTCTGCCTAACCTTCCTACCCTCTCTCAACCCAATCTTTCCACCCAGCCTATTACTGTTGTATGAATAAATAATTATTGAAGCTTGTAGTCTTTTTAAGTTGAAGAAGCATACGTCTTTGCTAACGGGGTTAGCGTTGTAGTGGTCGAGGTAGCTGCGGTCATAGGGACTAAAATAGATTAGAAAATGCTAGAGCAAAACAATGGCTCTAGAAAATCTCACAGAAACTTCCGGAATAGAATAAAAAAAGGAAAATGATATTTTAACACCATTTTTTTCACACCATTTTGACACTGCACATGTGTCAAAATGTGGTTGGACGATTTCAAATTAAAAAAAAGCTTTAGTTTGTTCTTCCAAACATGCCCTTGCCTTAGTTTTTTTAATTTGAAATCGTCCAACCACATTTTGACACGTGTGCAGTTGCAAAATGGTGTCAAAAAATGATGTTAAAATATCATTTTCCATAAAAAAAATAAGTGTCTGTCGTAGATCAGATAAAAAAAGTCACAGGTGCTCCCTGCAAAAGTTTCTCTATTCGTCGTCCAAAAGTCTCCAAAATAAGGGCATCCACTTTTCTGTCTTGAATGACATATTTCAGGTCTTCTAAGCGATCAAGCATATACTCTAGAGCACGTTGTTCACATTTGCAACCGCACGAACTATTTCAACTAGCTTGCTTATCTGTCATTTGGATATAAAATTTCCAAAAATAAATGAGGTGTACCCTACGTAGTCGGTCGGACCTCCAGGACGACCGACCACACTAGAGTTTGGTCTCGACGGCCAGAATAACCTTTGGAAGAAAAACCTTGAAGAATTCTCATCTAACATCGCCAACGTATGACCGATAGTCATAACCGGACACAGATCAGCCCATAAGTGTGTCTGCATGACTGATAGTCATTCCGGGTACAGACCGTCCATCGTCAACCTCGCCCTGTCATCGCAAAACGTGTATAACCTAGAAGACAAACCTCACTCTGCCGTGGCGTCCGCATGACTGTCAATATTCATAGCCGGGCACAAACCGACCCAAAAGAGACTTTGAAGAATTCACATGGAGTTCATCATAGATAGTCTGACACCCTCCATGCTCACCATACCACCGACATGGCCAGCGTCAAAGCTTTTCTTGTTACACCACAAAGACGGTCGTCCAACGTTCGGTCGGTGGCAATCAAGAATGAAAGTTTTACAAGCAACATGAGATTAAGGTAAGACTAGATTAGCCTCAACAGGCTTGCAATTGGGCCTTGATTAAGTTCCCACTAATCACTGGCCCCTGGAAAAAACTATAAATAAGAGTCAAAGGTAAGAGGTAGACAGACACATTTAATGCACATTTATTTCACTCTCTCTATCACTAACTTCTAAAACTGAACATTGACTTGAGCGTCGGAGTGCTTTTAGTAGGTACCCGACAGGACTTCATAGGAGGACAGAGCACGATAGACGGACACCCGGAGGACCCAAGCGGACGGTTGGTGGAGGACTCGGATTGACCCAGACCCATAAAGCAGAAACATTTGGCGCCCACCGTGGGGCCGGAGGCTTATACCCAATGGTGACCACAAGAAACACGAGCACTGACGAGGCAAGCGGAGTTGTGAGAGCTTTGGAGATGAGGATGGAAGAAATGCAAAGAAGACATGAGGAAATGCAAAGGAAACATGAAGAGGAAATGGCGGCAGTTCGAGCCGAGTGCCTGGCTCAACTTCGCGGGGAAAAGGAGAAACAAACCGGAGAGGGCAGCAAGGAGGCCCATAGTAGCGCACAAGGTCAAGACGACCGGGGAAAGGGGGAACAGAAAAACACCGAAGAAGAGAAGGAAAAAGGAGAGGAAAGCTTGGTATTGGTCAAACCGGAGATGCCATCGGTCCCGGTGCCGTTCGTTCAGGCTGTGATGGACGTCCGCATCTCGGATCAATTCATCCCCCCGCAATTCAAAATGTACGACGGCACCGGTGACCCCGAGGCACACATCAAGTCATTCACCAATGCCATGGCGTTCCGTACGGGGAGCGACGCCATCTGGTGTCGGGCGTTCTCATTGTCCCTCGAGGGCGAGGCCTTGGAGTGGTTCAACTCCCTTCCCAATGGCTCAGTAGAAAACTTCAAAGAGTTGAGCGGCATGTTCAACGAACAGTTCGCCGCGTGCCGACCACAAGATGTCACTCTAGTTGACTTGATGAATCTGAAGCAAGGAAAGGAAGAGCCGCTCAGAACCTTCATGGACCGATTCATGAAGATGGTGCGACGTGTCAGAGGTTTGAGCGTGGAGATGGCCCTGCAGTATGTGATGTCGGCTCTCAGGCCGGGACCTTTTAAGGAGAGCGTCTACAGAACCCCACCCAAAACCTTGGAGGAACTACGCCAGCGGGCGGCGGACGAGGCAAGGGTGGAGGAAATGAAACAAAATTATCGGAGGGAAATGCAGGATGCCAAGGATAAGAGCGAGGGAAAACAACAGGGTCAACCCCAACGACCGGGTGGTGTGAAAGGGCGAGACGATCCCCGAGTCCCTCGCTTCCCTCAGTACACTCCTCTCAACGCCCCCCGGGCTCGGATATTGCAGGAAGCCCTGAGCACGCAGGTGATGCGGACCCCTCAAAAGCGTCCTACTCCTCCGGGAGCCGACAGCAGTAAACACTGCCTGTATCATCAGAATATGGGCCACGACACCGAAGATTGCATGACGCTCAAGGATCGGATAGAGGAGCTTATCCAGGCTGGACATTTAAAACAGTATGTTAGGGGATACCGGAACAAAACGGCGCCTGCCGGACGTCCGGCTCCCCGGGAGAGGAGTTCGAGGCCTTTACCCGACAGAGGTCATAGGGACGACCGTCCGAGACACCAACATGGTCAGGTCGGACGGGGAAGAAGTTCGGAGAGAAGGAGGGAGAGGAGCAGGAGTCGCAGCAGAAGTCGGGCGGGCGGCAACACTGGACCGTTGCGGGGGATGATTAACACGATATCCGGTGGATTTGCAGGTGGGGGAACGTCGTCGTCTGCGCGAAAAAGGAGCATCCGCCATCTGCGGTCCATACACGCCGTTGACGTTCCTAAACGAACAATGCCCCCCATCACATTTTCCGATGCGGACTTTCACGCGCCAGACCCTGAACAGGACGACCCGATGGTCATCACGGTTGAGATCGCACGGTACAGAGTAAGTAAGGTGTTGGTCGATCAGGGGAGCTCGGTCAATATACTTTACTGGAAAACGTTTCGGCAGATGGACATTTCCGAGGACCTTATAGTCCCATATGATGAACAACTGGTGGGTTTCGCTGGGGAACGGGTCGACACCAGGGGCTATCTGGACCTATGGACGCGTATCGGCACCGGGAGGGAGGGAGAAGAGAAGAAGGTGCGATACTTGCTTGTGGACGCCAATACGTCCTACAACGTCCTGATAGGACGTCCGTGCTTAAACTCCTTCGGAGCCATCGTCTCCAGCCCCCATCTGACGATGAAATATCCCACGGCTCGGGGGACGATCTGCACCGTCCGGGCGGACCAGAAGGTGGCACGAGAATGTTACGCAGCGGGCCTCAAGATGTACCCCCGAGAGATCAGGAGGAGAACGAACAGAACAAGCGTCGCGATGGCTGACTTGGATCCCCGAACCAATACGAAGGACCGCCTCGAGCTACAAGGAGAAACCCAGCCTGTGATAGTGGGAAAAGATCCCACCCAGATCACTAACATAGCTCAAGGGCTAGAGGAGGAGGTAGAAAAGCAACTGCAGGCTACCCTCTGGCGCAATCGGGACTTATTTGCTTGGACGGCCGCTGACATGCCAGGGATACATCCTTCCATCATGTCACACCGTCTGTCTTTGTTTAAAGAGGCCAGGCCTGTTGCCCAAAAGAAGAGAAAGATGGGCGAGGAGAAAAGGAAAGCGGTCTAGGAGGAGGTGAAGAAGTTGCAAGTGGCCGGGTTTATCCGAGAGGTCACGTACACCACCTGGCTAGCTAACGTAGTCATGGTGAAAAAATCGAACGGTCAGTGGCGAATGTGCACAGACTATACCGATCTGAATAAAGCCTGCCAGAAGGAATCACACCCAATGCCCAACATCGATATTCTCGTGGACGGGGCGTCCGGGCATCAAATCCTGAGTTTCCGGGACGCGTACTCAGGCTACAATCAAATACCCATGCATGGCCTGGACAGAGAAAAGACGGCCTTCATGGCCGGACTAAAGAACGCCGGGGCCACCTTCCAGCGTTTGATGAACAAGATTTTTGCCGACCAAATAAGTCGTTGCCTGGATGTCTACGTTGACGATATGGTCGTCCGATCAGCACAAGGAATCCAGCATTTGCGTGACTTGGAGGAAGTCTTCAGGCAGGTACGCCGGTACGAGATGAGGCTCAACCCGACCAAATGTATGTTCGGAGTAGCCGCTGGCAAATTCCTAGGATTCATGTTAACTTCTCGGGGGATCGAGGCTAACCCCGACAAGTGCGGAGCGGTACTAGAAATGTAGACCCCCCGAACGGTGAAGGAAGTTCAAAGACTCGTCGGTCGCTTAACCGTGCTATCACGCTTTATACCAAAGCTGGCCGAGCGGGCGAATCCGATCCTGAAGAAAATGAAGAAAGCATCGGCCAACGCTTGGGAGGACGATTGCGAAGCGGCGTTCCGTGCAATTAAGGATATCCTCACCCAGCCTCCCATCATGAACCGACCCTCTCCAGGCGAGGACCTTCAGGTCTACCTAGGGATCTCCGAGACCTCAGTCAGTGCAGTGCTTTTGCAAGAAAAGCCTACTCCCAAACTGATTTACTTTGTTAGCTGGACGATGACCGACGTCGAAACCGCACGGACTATTTCAACTAGCTTGTTTATCTGTCATTTGAATATAAAATTTCCAAAAATAAATGAGGTGTACCCTACGTAGCCGGTCGGACCTCCAGGACGACCGGCCACACTAGAGTTTGGTCTCAACGGCCAGAATAACCTTTGGAAGAAAAACCTTGAAGAATTCTCATCTAACACCGCCAACGTATGACCGGTAGTCATAACCGGACACAGATCAGCCCATAAGGGTGTCTGCATGACTGATAGTCATTCCAGGTACAGACCGTCCGTCGTCAACCTCGCCCTGTCATCGCGAAATGTGTATAACCTAGAAGGCAAACCTCACTCTACTGTGGCGTCCGCATGACTGTCAATATTCATAGCCGGGCACAAACCGGCCCAAAAGAGACTTTGAAGAATTCACATGGAGTTCATCATAGATAGTCTAACACCCTCCATGCTCACCATACCACCGACATGGCCAGCGTCAGCTTTTCTTGTTACACCACAAAGACGGTCGTCCAACGTTCGGTCGGTGGCAATCAAGAACGGAAGTTTTACAAGCAACATGAGATTAAAGTAAGACTAGATTAGCTTCAATAGGCTTGCAATGGGGCCTTGATTAAGTTCCCACTAATCACTTGCCCATGGAAAAAACTATAAATAAGAGTCAAAGGTAAGAGGTAGACAGACACATTTAATGCACATTTATTTCACTCTCTCTATCACTAACTTCTAAAACTGAACATTGACTTGAGCGTCGGAGTGCTTTTAGCAGGTACCCGACCGGACTTCATAGGAGGACAGAGCACGATAGACGGACACCCGGAGGACCCAAGCGGACGGTTGGTGGAGGACTCAGATTGACCCAGACTCATAAAGCAGAAACATGAGGAAAATAGAAAAATTAAACTTTTCACACCATTCTAAGAAAACTCAATTAACAACTTGATTTTAATAATATAATAATATTGATGTGAATTAAAAAATACAAAATCGTATAAATATAGTATTAATGAAGATATTAAGGTTCCTTAACTTTATGACAGAAGACTTCATAGATTATACATATTGATAATGCGTTTTCGTCCAATTTTGTGCAATCATATAAATGAAGAATTACAACACTGGTAAGTGTATACCTATTCACAACTTTCAAGTTCAGACAATGTTCTCCGTCCACTTAGTAACAGTTGCACCTGAGTGGTTCGTGGTGTTACCAATGGTGATCTCGGTGTTAAGCTCTCAGCTGAAGATACCTTTGTTCCATGATCAGGCTTTACACAGATGCGAGCTTCGCATGATGTTCTGGGTGAAAGGTTCAGATCGTCCATGAGAAAAGTATTGTCAGGATCTGTAGAGTCGAGCATGTCTTCAGAGCATCTAAGTGTCAGGTTATTTCTCTCTAGAGATAAATCATTGAACTCTTCAAGCACATTTGAAGCGGCAAGGTCAAAGCTTTCTCCAGGAGTATAAGTGCTTTTGGGTGTGCTTTTTGGTGTCCAGAATTCCATTATCCTTTCAATGGTTTCAGAAACTCTTTCAAGCCGCTTGTTTGCAGTTAAACGTTTCAAATCACATCTATCCGCAATTGTGCATATTCTTGAATGCTCCTCCACATGTATTGTTATTATTTTAATATATATATTGCAAAAGTTTATAAGAGAAAAACGTTTTTTACTTGGTTAAACCGTAAAGTTAGGGATATCAAGTCTTTTCCCGCAAGTTCTGTGCACAACGTTCACATTGGAAATAATGTTGTTGCCAACGTTAATAATTTTGGTGGCTAACGTTCAATTTTCTGCATGTTCCTTTATTTTATTAAAAATAATTTATTTTAGGTTTAATACCTATTTTGGTCCCTCCTTTGGGAGGGTTTGTTCAAAGTGGTCCATCCTTTTTTCAAAAGTTCACTTAAGTCCTACCTTTTGCAAAAACTGTTCAAAGTGGTCCCTCCTTTTTTCAAAAGTTCACTTAAGTCCTACCTTTTGGAAAAACTGTTCAAAGTGGTCCCTCCTTTATTCAAAAGTTCACTTAAGTCCTACCTTTTGCAAAAACTGTTCAAAGTGGTCCTTTTTGCTAACGGCGTTAACTTTCTTAACGNTTTGAAAAAAGGAGGGACCACTTTGAACAAACCCTCCCAAAGAAGGGACCAAAATAGGTATTAAACCTTTATTTTAATAGAAGATATTTTAGATGTTTTGGATAATGGGCCTGGTCTATGAACTCTATAAATAGAGCACCTCCTCCACTCCATATTCATCAGTTCTCTCATTCTCTCATTCTTTTTCTCTCATTCTCTCCTTCCTTTTATTTTCTTAAAATTATCATGGATAAGTCTTAAGGACAGTGACTCTACACGCCTCAGGAAATTTTGTTCGTGGTTCTGTCAGCTTTTCTACAACAATCTTAAGGACTTATGGCTGACAACAACAACAACTATATCCCAGAGAATCAGAATACTGTTTCCGGAACTCAGACGGTCTTCGCCAAACCATTCCCGAATGTATCAAAAATTGAAGTCTTCTCTGGTCAGAATTTTCGGCGCTGGCAAGAACGTGTGTCAACCCTGTTAGACATGTACGGAGTCGCCTTCGCTCTTTCATCTTCAAAACCCGACTCCAGTCTTCCTCCAAATCCAAAACAAGTTGAAGATTGAGTTCACGCAAATAAGGTATGCCGCCATACTTTACTTAGTGCACTTTCTAATGATTTGTTCGATGTATATTGTTCCTATAAGGAGGCGAAAGACATTTGGGATTCGTTGATTCTCAAATGCACTACTGAAGATGTAGTCTGATGAGTGCATATTTATGTTCACATTTACGCCTTAAAATTCAAATTTTTGACGAAATTCTTGTGCTTAAATGATTGATTTAATATGAATTTATGACAATTGGATTTATTGGGTTTGGGAACTAAAGATGCTTAAAATGTGATTCTTAGTTGCATAAATTATTTTGGATGTTCTAATGTTTATTTGTGCAGCTGAAGTTAAAATTT
>NC_028351.1:29048388-29050589 GCF_000741045.1 Vigna radiata var. radiata | reverse complement strand
TTGGGAGACGACTTAGGGTTACTTTAGCCCTATCTACTTTCTTGAATACTACTAGGCAATACTGAAGTTGCCTTGAAAAGTAGTATTAATTTGATAGCTTCAACGACAGCTTATCATAGTCCGACAAAGGTTCATTATTGGGAATTATTATCGTTGGGAAATGGTTGAAGACAAGGACATAAAGTCGCAAATCAATGAGTACCACAAGCTGCTTGAAGATATCAAAGCGGAGAACGTTCTTCTACCAGATGTATATGTCTCACAACTTTTGATCGAGAAATTGCCGCCTTCCTGGACTGATTACAAGCAACAATTGAAACATAGACACAAGCAAATGTCACTTTCAGAGCTGATCACTCACATAATCGTTGAAGATACCAACAGGAAAGAATGCGCTACTACAAAGGCCAAAGCTTTGTCTACAAAAGCAAATGTGATAGAAGACAAACCGGCTCCAAAAAGGTACGAACATAAACCTGATCACAATAAGAAAAATTATTTTCGAAAATCTTGTCCCAACGGATCTAACCCCACCTTTAAGAAGAAAGGAAATTGCTTCGTATGTGGGAAGCCGGGCCATCATGCATCGTAGTGCAGGCGTAGAGCAAGAAACGACAATCCTCTTAGGGCCAATATAGCCAAAGGAGATGATATTATTGCTGCGGTCGTTTCTCAAGTAAATCTGATGACCAATGTGAGCAAGTGAGTGGTAGACTCTGGTGCTACCAGGCGTATCTGTGCAAACAGAAGTGCCTTTACCTCTTACACTAGTGTAGGGGATGAAGAAGAACACGTCTACCTCGGTGATTCCAGGACCACTCCGGTTTTGGGAAAAGGGAAATTTCTTCTCAAACTCACATCTGGAAAGACTCTGGCCTTGAGTAATGTGCTACATGTGCCATCAATCAGAGTTAATTTAATCTTTGTGGCACTGCTGGGAAAAGTGGGGGTTAAAGTGTCATTCGAGTCTGACAAGATTGTAATGACAAAGAATAATGTTTTTGTGGGGAAGGGATATTGTGATCAAGGTCTCTTTGTACTTAACATTTCTGAAAATATTAATGAATCGTCTTCTTCTGCTTATATTGTTGACTCGTATGATTTATGGCATGCTAGATTAGGACATTTNAATTCTTCCTATGTTATGAAATTACAACTACTAGGATTAATTAATATGCATGATAAACAGAGTAGTAAATGTGATATATGTGTAGAATCTAAAATAACAAAGAAGACATGTTTTTCTGTAGAACGCCAAACTGAACTGTTAGGGATAATTCATATTGATCTAGCTGATATGAAACAAACTATGTCTAGGGGAGGTAAAAATTATTTTGTGACCTTTATAGATGATTATTCTAGATACACTAAAGTTTACTTAATCAAACATAAAGATGAAGCCTTTGATGTGTTTTTAACCTATAAAGCTGAAGTAGAAAATCAATTAAATAAGAAAATTAAGAGGATTAGATCAGATAGAGGTGGTGAATATGAATTGTTTAATGACTATTGTGTTAAAGAAGGTATCATCCATGAAGTAACCCCACCATATTCACTTGAGTCAAATGGAGTAGCTGAGAGAAAGAATAGAACGCTTAAGGAGATGATGAATGCGATGCTTATTAATTCTAGTGCACCTGATAACCTTTGGGGAGATGCCTTGCTTACTGCGTGTTTTTTACAGAATAGAATACCTCATAAGAAAACTGGTAAAACTCCCTATGAGTTGTGGAGAGGCTATCAACCTAACCTAAAATATTTAAGAATATGAGGGTGCCTAGCTAAGGTGATGTTACCCGATCCTAAGAAAAGAAAAATAGGTTCTAAAACCTCTGATTGCATGTTCTTAGGTTATGCTGAACATAGTGCTGCCTATAGGTTTCTAGTTCTTAAAAGTGATATACTTGAAAGAAATTCTATAATGGAAACGAAAAATGCTGAGTTTTTTGAACATGTTTTTCCTTTAAGGGTTAATGAGATGTCTCAACCTATAGATAATAATAATAGTAATACCCTGTGTGAAGAATTAAGAAGAAGTAAAAGACAGAGAAAGGAAACTTCATTTGGTAATGATTTTTATACTTATCTAGTTGATAATGATCCAAATAGCTTTGTAGAAGCCATTAGAGCTCCTGATGCAAATCAGTGGGATAAAGCCATTAAGACTGAAATTGAATCAATTCAGAAAAATAATACTTGGA
>NC_028351.1:29035500-29038881 GCF_000741045.1 Vigna radiata var. radiata | reverse complement strand
TGTGTCTTGGGTGTGATGAATCACGTTTGGGCACCCCAACTTGCATATAGGAAGCAATTATGTTGATTACAAGTAGTTGGTTGAAGTCCTGAATCAAGTGCACTAAAAAATGCATTGGTAAACGTTTAATATGTAACAACTAAATGCTAACATTATTTCTCAATTTCGATAACATTACTCATTCATTTAACTGTAATACAATGTGAAACAAGGATAGTTCAATGTAACCGCTGTCAACAATAACATTACAATTGAAATTACAAAACACATATGTCCACAACAAAACATTTGTCAAAAATAAGAGTTGTACTAATTAAAGTAAATAATCTCTAAAAAAACGTATAATAATGTTACACATTTTTTATTCTTAGAGTTCTAGTAAAAAGAGTTTGAAGAGTTTTGCTCTTGAACCGCCTTCGTGACCTCATCCTCGCGAAAGTCTTCATTGGAGCTGGATTAATGCTCGGTGCTCCTGTGTCAATTGCTTGTTCAAAGTTGAAATAAAGTTCGTGGAAAAGGAGTGTAGAACCGTCAACTGCAACAACCACAAACAAAAACACAAAAATTTCAAAACCCTAAAACAAAAACAACTACAAACTTAACAAAAAAATTCCCAAAAACGGAATGGCCATTTGTCCCTTTCAACAAACGCACTNGCGCATGGCCTAGTAAGCGCATCACAGCGATAACAACAAGGATTGTGGGGGTGTACTGTGATTGATAAACCTCTAACACACTCAAGTGTCTTTGGTTCATATAGCTTGCTATACCAACTACACTGTGTGTTAAGTTTCTTGATCTAGGACTGGTTCATATAGCTTGCTATACCAGCTCTAATGCATTACATCTTGTAAAACCCAGGATTTTTTCTTCTTTTCTCTTTCATTATTTTTACATCTTTTGCAATATGTGGGGGATTGTTATTATTTTAATATATATATATATATATTGCAAAAGTTTATCAGAGAAAAACGTTTTTTACTTGGTCAAACCGTAAAGCTAGGGATATCAAGTGTTTTCCTGCAAGCTCTGTGCACAACATTCAAATTGGAAACAATGTTGTTGCCAACGTTAATAATTTTGGTGGCTAACGTTCAATTTTCTGCACGTTCCTTTATTTTATTAAAAATAATTTATTTTAATAGAAATATTTTAGATGTTTTTGGATAATGGGCCTGGTCCATGAGCTCTATAAATAGAGCACCTCCTCCACTCCATATTCATCAGTTCTCTCATTCTCTCATTCTCTCATTCTTTTTCTCTCATTCTCTCCTTCCTTTTATTTTCTTAAAATTATCCTGGGTTTCATTCTATCTCTTTTTAAGAGATCCTTGCTAGTTCTGAGATCCTCACAAATTTCTGAGAAGTTTCTGTTGTATCCTGGGGGACTTGCGCAATACACTGCGGATAAGTCCTTAAGGATAATGACTCTACACGCCTCAAGAAATTTTGTTCGTGGTTTTGTCAGCGTTTCTAAAATAGTATAATCGGTATTTCAACCTCACAAATCCTGCATATCATTGAATCCCCGTATGTAAGAGTATGGTGGTCTCCCCAAAATCCCCAAGAAACCTTTCGTGTTCTTGAGGATGATTGTGAATGTTCAGGATGACAAGAGGAAGTATCCAAATTTCAGCATTTATTAGCAAGTGTTCCATTTCACCTTTGGATGGGGTATCTGCAACATCTTGATCTTTTCGCTTTTTCTCAGCAGTTGGAAACTTTCTCCAAGAAGACATCCTATAGCTGCCAGGAGTTGATTCAACACTCTTGGCTGTACTAACCTCCGGGTTGTCAATCGCCACACTTACTTGTTGATCAGCTTTACCTTGTGTTGTTATCGGTTTGTCTTTCTTACTACGTGACATTTTTAACTATTTGTTAGAGGTCTCGTGTCCAACAGGTTGAATACCAGAATTTTGCTGTGCATCCTTCAAAATTTTAAGAGAATGAGGGAGGTTGGGCGGAAGATGGAAGGAAGAGATGACGGAGAGAGAGGGAGAAAACATGAGAAACATTGACTCACAGTAAGAATAATAAGAATAAAAAATCCTGTCAGGCTACAGTTAACTTAACTACGGGAGATGATTTTTAAGGGTGTTAGTTTGAGAGGATTAAAATCAAAGTTTTCTCGAGAAGAAGGACTAAAATGTACTTTACTTTAAAAGAGGAATTAAAACAAAAACTGTTTAATAGTATAGGGATTAAAAACATATTTAACCCTAAATAATATTAAAATTTTAATTAAATTAAATAATTATGAAATTTTAATTAAAAAACAAAATTTAAAAGAATAGTTTATTGAATATGAAAATTCGATAAATAATTTTTTCAAATTTTGTTTTTTATTCAAAATTTAATAATTATTGAATTTTAATTCAATAATTAATATAATTTAATATATTTAAATATATTAAATCAGATTTTATATTATTATTTTTTTACTTTAATTATTACTATTTTTATTTTTATTTTTTTTTATTTTTATGTTTTTAATATAACTATTATAATAATTATATTTAATAATTATTAAATATAATTATATTTAATATATTTAATATGACTAATGAATTTTTTTTAATATTATATTTAATATTTTAACATATCAAACTTTAATATTATTTAATTTATATTTATATTTTTTAATATAACTTTTATAATAATAAAAATTATATTTTAATAATTATTGAGATATAAACTTATGTTAAATATTATTAAATATTTAATTTAAATTAGATTATTATTAAATTTTAAATTTAAAAATGAAAATTAAAAAGTTTATAAAAAGATTTCAAAATCATTACAAATTTTAAAATCTATTAAAGGGTGGAAAGTGGTTTTAATAAGAAAAAGAAAAACATGATGCAAAATAACTTTATTAAAAAAAATTAAAAATATATTGATTAAGGGATTCACTTGAAATAATTTGCAACTTGCTCGTACCACACATTTCAAAGAAGACTTAACCAAATAATCCACCCAATTATTTTTCTACACCTTCAAGCACTTACAACATAAAATATCAAAATCATTTTAAACATAAAGTTTTGATCATACATAAAGACACATTCTAATATATTAACAGTTTAAATAGTTTTTTCCAAGAATTCCGAAACCCTCAACTCCAATAACTAGAAAAACCAGACACGTCCGTGCATAATTTTTCCACCCATATTTTCAAATCCTAAATGTTTAACTAATTCATATTCAATTTAAAAACTTGAAACAGTCCATACCAAGTATATATTGTAATTAATTTTATAATTAATTAGAACCAATTACCACAACACATGCGTCAGTTTTAAGGAAAAGAAAACTATATTCAAATAGCGTTCCGATATTTTGACACCATTAGATTTAACACCATTTTGACACTATGAC